>NC_058376.1:23949500-24254000 GCF_018350175.1 Felis catus | reverse complement strand
CAGTCAACATTCTGAGCAACTGCCAGTGGCCATAGAGAAGAGTTAGTAGATAGAGAGCCTTTAGTTATGAAGCTTCCAGAGATTTTCAATGGCTATGTAGGCTCACATTGGCTTCTTAGAATTCATTAACATTCCAGCCGAAAAGTAAAGAGATGTAGTAATACATAGACTTTTCACAATTCAAGGCAAAGCCATATGTTGATTTTAAATGCATAGAGTTGTAATTTGCCTTAAATGATTAAGCATTTCTATATGTCTTCCCAGTACCCATAGTGCAAACTTGTTCCTGTTCCTGTGAAAATATATTTGATCATATCTTCTAAAACAAAACATGACTTTGAAATTTATAAGGCTCTAAGAAATCAAACAGGAGTTAGTGGTTTTATAGATAGCAGAAGGTTTGTTTATTTTATGTATTACTGTTCACATTGTACTGTTAGTTGATTCTGTTGTCTTAAGCAAACTTTATAAATTCTGTGAGTTTGATCTAAAGGAAAATAACTTATTATGTTTTGTCAATGTTTAAAAGGATATTATTAGAGTTACTCTTTTATCTGTATTTCCTTGTTTAAACAGCTGAGAGGTTTACTACAAAACGATTGTATAATGAGACAGTCATGCATATTATCCACTCCTACTAAATGTAGAAATCTCTGCAGGATTTCCATTGGCATATTCTTAAATACTTAATATTATCCATTCCAATCATTGCTAACCAATTTTGGGGTGTCTAGAAATTAGTCCAAATATCAGGTATTGATACTTTCCTGTTAAATCAGTTAGAACTTTGAGGATCTCTGTATCTTCTCCTTGATGGGCAAATATGCTTCTATTTGATCTTCAGCCCTCTGTGGATTGTTATTAGTGTTATTAGTATTATTACTAACTATGGGTGTTAGATGTGTTAGTAGTAACTCTTCATGTTTACATACCTATTTTATTTTCTTGAACTGTAATCCTGTCAACATCAGCTCACAGAGGCAAAAGTGGCATCTCCATCTTAGATTATTGTGTCTGAATATGGAGAGGAAAGCCAGCATAATGTAAACAGGTTGCAATTCTGCAACATGTTTAAAACATTAGTTAGGAAACACAAAAATGTCAGTGTGTCAGTGCAATCCGGGTCCCTTTCGTGAGGAGTTTCCTGAAATAAACACTAACAAGAAGTTACTTCAATGGCAAAATGAAAATAGTAATTATAATAATATTGCTAATATGTAACACAATACATTTTAAAAATCCTACCACAGGAGTGCCTGGGACGCTCAGTTGGTTAAGTGCCTGACTCTTGATTTCAGCTCAGGCTGTGATCTCAGTTTGTGGTTCGAGCCCCATGGCAGGCTCTGTGCTGACAGCACGGAGCCTGCTTGGGATTCTCTCTCTCCCTCTCTCTCTGCTCCTCTCCTGCTTGCACTCTCTGTCTCTCTCTCTCTCTCTGTCTCAAAAATAAAGAAACATTTTAAAAAAAATCCTACCATGTTCATGATTTCATTTAGTACATTTTGGGCAAGAAATTCAGTTGATTGAAAATTAAATTATGAAAGTAAACACTGCTAGTTTTCCTCATAATTGGAATTAATGTTGTTTTGATATCCCCTTGAAAATACTAGACCAGAAATTAAAATCAGTGTACACAAGAAAGAACAGGATAAAAATTGGGAGACCAATTGTCTCTACCTACCACATTTTTATAAAAAAAATAATATCATGTTTGTCCTCCATTGTATTTACTCTACCTGTTCTATGGGGATTTGTTTGCTCTTATTGCTGGACTGCTATGGTAACTTAGACTTTGTCTACCCAGCATAGAAAAATACTAGGAGCATTATTAGTGGCACAACTTGACATTGTTGATAGTTGAGTGTCCTTCAAAATGTGTCCAAAGTAACTTCATGGTGATTCATGAACTCTATATCATAAATATTTCTAAATAAGTATTTCTGGTTATGTATTTTTAATAAGAAACAGGAAAGTTATTATGAGAATATATATCTGTAATACTAAACTGCCTGGGACTAACCCTGCCATACACAGAACTGAGAGTAAGCTGAGGACAGATCAGGATGATAATTAGATGTGAGTCAACTAACAAGGGATGTGTGGCTGTAATTTGATTTTGGAAAGGGGGCAGCAAGACAACACCTATAACTTGTGTCCTTAGAAATTGTGAGAGTAACTCTAAATAGAAAATTTGGGATCATTCAAGAAGGGCAGAGATCTCAAGATAGTTTAGGGAGTTTTATAGAACACAATCTTAAAAGGGTAAATCCTTCATCTAAATACCTTTTGCAAATTATGAGACATTTTTTTGAAGAAACACTAGATTGTGACATATACAAAACTGCACAGTAATCATCCATTAAAACTACTTGAGGGGAAAGCAAATCACAAAGTAGGTATATGGCTAGAGGATATGTTAATTGTTGAAGAACCGAACAGATTAAAAATATCTACAGAAGTTAAGAGAGCTTTCTTTTGGATGCAGTAATTGGACCTGATTAAAAGGATTTCAACTTAGAGAAGAAGTTATTGGATCATTTTATATTTTTTATAATTTATTATGAAGAAATTTTATAAGGGGTATCATTTTCCTTTATGATCATAATATAGTAGTAGAACATATGGGAAAAATAAATGCAATAGGGAAAACAGATGGAAATATTACAAAATGACTTATAACTCTTTAGAAAAACATATGTAAAAGGAGAACTCATTGAGGGGAACCACTGATAGGAGTTGGAGTTTGGGATGGGGGCATTGACCTGTGATAAAGGAGGAGGAAATGACACAGAAGGTTAATACATTGAAAAAAAATGGATAGGACACCCTGATTTAGATGAGAGAAAATCAGACTTTAAAAAGATAAGATAAAGAAAAAACAAAGAGAAAACAGGCATAGTTGTAGACTGGTCTTCATGTTTGTAAACATCCCAAGACTAAGGTCATCATCACAGGATGATCAGACCAAGTAAGACAATTAAACCCTGATCATTACACCCTATAGTCATGGCATTTAAAGCTGAAAAACTGCAGGCAGCTGGTATGACCTATATCACAGGTGGAATGATATGTGGCCTGTTTGGTTCTACATATTTAGTTCTACCAGAAAATCTGAATAACTGAGTCAGAGTAAAAGGTGAGAAAATATGAAAAAAATTAGGCTCTATATAAAATAAAAACCTTACCCAGCCTACACAAAGCTTTTCATCCTTGAAGATACGGTATTTCTTACGATCCTTTTCATATCAAACTTTCTGGATTCAGAGCACCTTAGTATTTCAGTAATTTTTCACAGCTTTCCTTGGCAAAAAAGAAATTCATAACTGAAATACATTAGGTACAGACAGCTTAATAATAGTTATATACAGTTTTTGACAAATCACTGTAATTCTCTCAAAAATTTTAAAAATCCTGTGATTCTTCTATAATACCCCAGTGTGCCTCAGCACACCATTTGAGAACTGTATGTGTGGTTACATGTTAGCTTACCTATTTTCCTCATTAGTATTGCTGTCACAAGCAAACGATTGTAGCCCTCGACAGTTTGTCTAGGGTTTGAAGCAATTCAGTGGCTTGCCTTTTTTGAACTCTTGTCCTTCCATCTCTCTAGAGTTTCAACCTTACACAGGATTGGGTCTACAACAATGGCCAAGTCAACTAGGACATCTGGAGTTGGTGTGAAGTCGCTTTACAAGGAAATAAAATGATACAGAAAATGTTCATTATACTCATGTAATTCTGTGTTTTTATAACAGACACATTTGGATTTATGGAATAACCTAGCAATAGCACCATGAACCTCTATGGTGGTGTACTTTGTGAACATCTTCTTACTTAACTCTTTAATTATACAAAGTAGGCAATATAATTATTCCAGTTTTTCAGATAAACTATGAATTAGGGAAGCTGTGCAAACTTCCCAAAGTAGGATAGATAATATGGGATTCACACCAAAATTTCCTGATTCCAAATTGCATAGGATTTCTTTCCAAGTTTATATAAGCATACTATGTGTTATGTGTGTCAGTGTTGTAAACAATAAGGTTTAAGATTTAATGATTTAAATTCATTACAAAAATTTAGTCATTTCAGAAATTACAAATACATTTATAAATTAAAAAGAATTATAAAATTATACATGTATCTGTGGATAGGTATAAATAGATGATGATGACGGGTAGGTAGGTAGGTAGGTAGGTAGGTAGACAGATGAGGAGGAAGAGATACTTCTTTCTGCTCCTGAATTATGTCTTCTTTCATATTACTATGAAATTAATATTTTGGAATGCATTTTCCCATAGCCTGACAATGAATTTATGAAATGTATTATACAAAGAACACTTAAGGGGTGACTGGTGGGCTCGGTCACTTGAGCATTTGACTCTTGATTTCTCCTCGGGTCGTGGAATCCACACTGAGGGTGGAGCCTGCTTGGAATTCTCTCTCTCTCTCTCTCTCTCTCTCTCTCTCTCTCTCTCTCTCTACCTCTGCCCCTCTCCCCTGGCTCTCTTTCTCTATATCTAAAATAAAATGTTTAAAAAAGAAAGAACAATTAGAAGATTTTTTATAACATTAGAATCCTGACTTGAGAGGCAGAAAAATAAAAATAAAAAGAACATTACAAAACTCTAAAAGAGTTAAACCTTTAATCACTTACTGTGATTGTATAAGCAAGAGTCTAAACCCAAGAAAGCATGGACAACCCCTGATCCATTTTCCCCCAAGGAACCGTGCTCCAGGGGAGGGTCAGGTACAGCAGCGTGCATATGGGGGTCATCTTACCACTGAGAGAGCTCCAAACAAAAGGCTCTGTCAGTTTTATGGACTCAGGTGGGAGAAGGTGAGGGAGTAAGATTAGAAGTAGAAAAGTAGTCACTGTGAAGGAAAGTAAGACTTCAAGGGTTTTCCCTCACCCTCATTCTGTCCTGCACTCCCACCCTAGGAGGTTTCAGCAGAAAAACCTAAAGAGGAACTGTGCCCAGACAAAGAGAGCCAGGAGTGAAGCCCATCAGACTAAGAATGCACATATGTGAAGAGCATGACTGTGACTGGCAGGGGAGTCCACCTCCTAGACTACAGCTTCCTTCAAAGGCTCCAAGGCATTGACTATCTCCAAGTCACTGCAGGGAGGACACCTTTCCCCGACTCAGGCCCACCATGGAAAGACTGTTTGTAGTTGCCTATGGCCAAATCTGAAGAGCTAGTTACATATTGATTTTTAACTAGGAGCCCAGACTCAGGAGTAGACACAAGCCTAAAGGAGCAGCAAGTATGTGTTGATAGTTACAGAAACTTTTAGTGATGGAAGTTACATCTGTTAACAATACTTCGCACCATCTGCATGGGAGAGAGCTAAGATATATTTAGCACCTTGCACATGTTATCTCACTTAATTCTCGTAAGAATTGGTGAGATTGATGTTATTAGACCAACTCTGTTAATGAGGAAAGCTAGAATTGAGAGATTAAGAAATTTCACCAGCTCCATAGTGCTTTCTGCTACATAATGAAAAAGGAGAAGCTTTATACTGTGTAAACATATTATTAAGTTTTCAAAGAGACAGTCTTACATGACTTTCTTCCTATCATTTCTTTTTAATATATGTGATTTTTTTTTATAAAACTAATGTTGGAAACTGTATTGTTTTAAATTTTCACATGATCACATTTATCAATATTTGTCTTGTTTTGCTTTCCATGAGCTGTCTAAGCAAATCTTTTGAACTACAAATGCAGAAATAAGTTTGTTTCATTTCCTTACTTTTATTTTTTTTTTACTTTAAATAGTTTTAAAGTTTTGTTTTTCAAAAATATGATTATAATGTAGTCTGAGTTAATGACTAGCAGACAATGATTATCCCAACACTAGGATCATTGATCTAATGTGATTTATTCCAGAGTCCATTTTTCTCCCTCTAATTTGTAATACCTACTATTTCATATTTCCATTTGTGCCTGAGTTATTTATAGACATTTTTAGTTAAATATAAAAGCAAATCCTGAATTGCTGTACACAAATTACTGATAGGAATTTTCTCTGGTAAGAAAAGGATATGATAGTTTGGGAGAGTCAAGTAAAAGGAGCATGTACTTTATCTGTAAAAAATGTTCTGTTAATATCTGAAGGAAAATAATGGAAATATGAGTTAGTACTGATGATTATTTCACAGTTATTTGAAACATTCTGTAAACATTTCTCTGTGTATGTGTGTTTCCAGTTGCACTGGAAGACTTTGTGATAAAAGTTTAGTATTCATTCTCCTTAATGTCATAATGAGAACATTTTTTGTCTATTTACTAATAAGGAGGTTTTAGACAATAATAATTGCACAACTAGATTTAACTGAAGAGTTATTTGTATTAAATACATCCCTGAAAATGACTTCCAACTGCCAGCAACCGCTTTTGTTAACTTATGATCCGTGCTTCATCTTATTATTACGAATGACCTTAATAAGTAGGCAGGACTCAGAAACCATCTGTATCATGCTACTTTATGGGCACCGGGAAGGCCAACTGCCCAAAATTTATACCCTGCAACCTGTTATGGTTTCTGAACTCAATTATTAGAGATTTAGCCTTTCCTTTTCTCAAACCCTTTTAGTCTCTTCTGAAACACTGTCAGAATGCAAATAGCCCTCAAATTGTGAACTCTGAAACCATAGCTTTCTGAAAAAAAAAAAAAAAAACTGATTTGATCCAGACTTCTTGCTTTTTTAATTATGAGAACTGAATGTAAGCAAAATAACTAATTAGGAATTGAATCTGGATTCAAACCCAGGACTCCTGACTTTCAGTCTGGAGATCTTGTTTTACAATACATAAATTTCTACCAGATATCCAAAAGTTTTATGCATTTTTTCTACAAGAATATCTCTGTTACATGATTGTCTTTCTAAAATCCACAAATAAATTCTCCTTAAATATAAATAAAATAGTAGAAATAAAAGACAAATTTTAAATGTATTTTACATTCTTCCACATATTCTTATAACATTAAGGAAAAGCCTCACAGAAACATCACTTTGACTTCTTTACCATCTTACATTTACTTCCAAAAAACGCCAACAAAAAATAAAATAATCCTTTATTTATTAAAAACAGTTTAAAATAAAAATAATGAAGTTATTCTCTATTTGTCATTCATTTACTAAGGAACAGCAAACATGCTTATGCTTAAAATTTCATATATATTTCAGTTCCTCTTCTTTCCACTCCCAATTTTCTATTTATTTCTTAATCTTATATGACCAAAATAAAATACAGATTATATAACAAATATCTATGTGTTTAGTATCCTCTAATGACTTCAGAATAAATCAAATTTCTTGCAGTTTGAAGAGGCTGTTTTTCCTTTCTTACATCCTACTGGCCTTAAGATCCATTCCGCCTCCATGGTGATGCACCATGGTTCCTGATAACACACCTCACCCTGCTGCTGCATTCAAAGGAGCCTGTCCCATGTCTTATTGCTTACAAGACGTTAACATTGATATTTATTCTCTCTTTTATATTAATTTCCCAATAATTATACATTTTACAGTCTGATTTCCAAGCAATTTTCACAAGTTTCCCCCCACGTTTAACTTAAATATCTTGTGTAATGGCTGGTACCATCAGCCTTAATCTATTAAGGCATTTAGGTCCTTTCAATCCACATTCCTCATGCCTCCCATTCTACACGTGACAAAGAGGATGTATTTTGCATGTCAGAGTGTGTTGGGACCTGCTCCTGCTCTGAGACTATGTGTCTGAGGCAGTGCCGTGGACACTGGAAGAGGAGGGTTCATGCAAAGACTGTGTCACTACTGCCTCAGATGGCATCTTGTTTCATGCCTTTCCTTTTATTCCTTTATAGCAAATTGAAGTCTCTCCTCCACTATGTATCCATTACCCTTGGTGTTTATTTCTGATTCAAAAAATATGATACTGTATCGTAACTCATGGCTTATACATCTGTTAAGCATTTAGCCCATTAAGTAAAGAGTTTCATTCATTTGTGTATTTTCTGTGTCCAGGAAGATGTTTAGCATAAAGCACAGGCCCAATAAATATGTTGAACCAAAGTATGAGAAAATATGAAATATATTAAGCTTATTGTTGTGGAGTGAGAAATCATTAACTTAAATGACACATCTAAAGTGAAACACACATTTAAGAATTAGCAGATGTTATGGTGTTTAGTTTCAGAATGTTAGAGAATGAATTGTGTGTGGAAATTATCCGTAAAAATTTGAGTCAAACAAAAACTAAAAAATTTGTAGATATGCATATATATATGTAGATATGTATATATATGTGTACATATATATACATATCTACATATATATATGCATATCTACATATATGCATATATATGTATACATATATATATTTAAAGTACAGGTGTTGTTCAACTGACAGTTTCTGTGCCAAGATTAATGGAAATACAATGGATGGCTGAATAAATATGTGAACCTTTGAGATTATATTTATCAGGTATAGAAGGGAAAATAAGCTCTAGCAGATTACCCCAGTTTGCAGTTTTTAGTGAATTTTTCATGCTAACTGAACTTTACAGTGCAATCAGATATGTTGGATTATTAATGACCCTAGAAAATAACATTTTGGCTTTAAAAAGTTAAGAGTATGGAGAGAGTAGTATCAATTATAGACATATAGAGCGAGAATCTGTTTTCTGAAAGTAAGCTTTTTGCATTAAAATCAAGAATATGAATTATAAAATATAAGCGAATCTGATATGCATTAATTAGCATTTCTTTTTAAGAACATTATACATTTAAATATTGAGTACTCTTGATTTTTATCCCTATGCTGTTGCTTCATTTTTTCCTCACTCAGCTTTCTAGTTAGATAGTTGTTAATATTTTGATAAGAAAGAGTGAACTGAACATAATCTTTCTTAAAGTAAATATGATTTTACTTCTGCTCCAATAAGAATGCTCAGAGCTGAATAGGCATATCTAAATCCTTTAGAGGAACTCGTTCAATGTGAAATTGAATAGATATTCTGATAACCAACAAAACATATCTTCTCAGAAACTAAATTCCATATATCCAAACTTGAACCTTTTCTCCAAATCTTCATCCCTGTCAATGGCAATAGCATTTATCTGATACCATATAGACACTGTTCAAGAAAAACTTTTTCATTTCTTCTTTTATTCTTCTTTGTATTTCTGCATATCTGAGCTTCAGTTTCCTTATCTGAAGAAATAAGATATAAGATATATAATAAGATGGAAATAAAGCACCATAAGAAACCATCGAAACTCACTGGCATGTGGTAGATATTGATAAATGGTAGTCCTCAATATCAACATTGATTTCACCAACACGAGCACCAAGTGTTCCTGAACCTTCATATTCAACACACGCTCATCTGCACAGATCCAGTTTTGTCCAAGTTATTTTAATTTCCTGTTTAATCATTGCTATATATTGTTTATAAACTCTTAGATCTGTATTTTTCATTTTCTTTGTACATCAACTTTACAAAACAATATATTCTCATATAGTTTATATCAAAAATTTTAAACCATCTAAGTCAGAAACCTGGCAGAAAAATCTAAATTTATAATCCTGATATTAAAAGTTTGAATTCATTCACTCCATTTTACCCCTCCTTTATTCACAAAATTATTTCTGCTTGATTTTAACTGGATTTTACTGAGAAACTACTCTGAGATTGTTAAAGCCTGACATAATTTACTTTAAAGGTAGGAATGGAAATATTACAACTACTCTAGAAAGCAGTTTGGCTAGGCTTAGTAAAATTGAAAATCTGAGTATCTATGTTTCACCTAAAGCACTCTTAGGAATACACCTGATGGAAATTTTGGCTACTCTATACAATGAGATGTGTATTCTGTTCATTGGAGAATTGTTTGTCATAGGAAAAAAGAAAAATGGATACATTCATACAATTACAAGTAGGAGTAGATACAACTGTGTAATGACTGTAATGCAGGTTATATTGAGAACTGTTTAGGGGTTGCAGTTTAGGACATTCATATGTTGAATGCCCCCCCCCCCAGGCCAATTCATATGTTGAAACTCTAATTCTAATGTGATAGTATTTGAAGGAAGTAATTATGCTATGAGGTGGAGCTCTCCCAAATGGTATTAGTAGCCTTATAAGAAAAGGCCAGAGAGCTAGCTAGCTCTTTCCACCATGTGAAGGTAAGAAGTCAGCTGACTGAAGCCCAGAAGAGGGCTCTTATCACAACCTGACCATGTTGGCATTCTAATTTCAGACTTCTAGCATCCTGAGTTGTGAAAAATATTTTTATGTTTATAAGCCATCTAGTCTATGGTCAGTTTATTTTAGCGGCCTGGACTAAGAGAGAGGTATAAGCAAACATGATGTAGAGTGATGACTTTAGGATTATTGGAAGGCACAGGAATAATTCCCACAATGAACTAAAATGGATTAGGAAGTAGGTAGTGGAAGTTGGATGATCTTAGAGGTTGAAGAACCCATAACAGTTCATGAGTAAATTTCCTGGATACTAAGGAAAGCATCAGGCATGTAGATATGACAAGAGTGGTCAGGGAACCTTGTGTCAAATGACAAAGTAAGATAATTGCCAATTTTTAGACAGCCGAGTATTATTCTCTAACCCCACAAACTGCCATTACAAAAGTGCTACTTTTTCCAATCCTAATGTATATCATGATATTATTCGTGTAAAATATTTGTAGTGATATATCATGTGTATTTTTATCATTAATGAATGATAGCATACTATATGATAGTATGATACAAAAGCAATGGCCAGATAATTTCACAAATTATTAACATTCATTGAGAGTTATCGTACACTAAGTATTTGTGTGTCTCTCCAAAATTTGTATGTTGAATTACAATGACTCATGTGGTGGTATCAGAAGGTGGGGCCTTTGGATCATGAGAACAGAGTGCTCACGAATAGGATCAGTGCCCTTACCTAAAAGAGATCCATAGAGATTCCTTGCCCCTTCCACTACATGAGGTTATAGTGAAAAATACAAAAGTCTAGGAAGAGAGCCCTCACCAGATACCAAATATGCCTTCACATTGATCTTGGAAGTTCAGCCTCCACAACTGTGAGAAATGTATTTCTGTTGTTTATAAGTTACCTAGTTAATGGTATTTTTTTAAGTATCCTGAACAGACCAAGAGAGGGTTTACTATGTGCCAGACACTGTGCTGGTTTCATTTGTTGGAATTTATACTTTCAGTCCGCAAAACCACAATAGAGGAATGATATTCTGAAAATTACTATTGTAGAGATGATATAATGGAGGTCTAGAAAAGTTGGATAGTTTTTCCAAAATCATACATACAACTAGTTGGTTGTGTAACTGTAATCTCTTTGCTTTGAGACCACAGATTTTAAATATAATTCAAATTGAGTTGTTATATAATTATCTCAGAAGCTATATATATTTATATATGCATATATTTGTATGTAATTTTATAGATCTTTACATATATATATTTAATATAGGTATGTGTTCTATGTCACAAAATTCAAAATAATGATAATGATATTGGATTGAGTTTCATTAACAGGGAAATGGCAGAGATCAAGGAACAGCAAATTAGAGTAGACAGTGGGGAGATCATCAAAAGAGTTTAATCCAGTCAAGCCGTCTAGAGAAAAATTGAGTGCCAGTGTTCTCCTTTCTTCTAACTGTATACTTCACTTCAGATTTTTCTATAAGTGAATGAATTGTATTTTAATTTTACAGATGGATATTTGAAACAGAAGAGAGTAGCAGTGTTCTTGAGTCTGGGATCTGATTTTTACTATATAACATACAATTTAACTTAAAAAACTGTTTATAAGGTTGGCAATTTAGTTGGTTTTGCGTTTGTTTTCCTGCTAGATTAAATGTGAATGAATTGTCTATCCTACCTAAAATATATCTTACATGTTTAGATCTATGCAGTTTCAAATATGTCAAAGCCTACCTATATATTGTCCCCAGCTGGTTCAGACTTACCTAAAAGTCTCAGCCTGTCCTCATACCTAGTTTGTAAATGTTTTCTTTGCTTTTGTTCTTGTTTATTTACTTGCTATTCTAAGCATATGAGCCTAGCAATATAAGCTATTTGCCTGTGTTTGTGCGTCCCATTAAACTGCCTTTTAAGGGCAAGGAGCAAATAAAAACTCTAAATCTCAAACCACTTATTGCAATGTCAGGCACCTGGGAATGCACAATAAATATGAGTGGATGACAAATAGTGGAGCATTGAGAGGCATAAATAAAGACAAGGAGAGTGAAAATCTAGTACCACACAACTCTTAAGCAACTTGCCTTGCCCTGACAAACCTTTAGAGTTAAGGTCAAAACATCACCAAGTTTTGTGTTGATTAGCTCCGTACACTCTCCCTTTTACAGTACAGGGAGCATAATGCTTAGTATTGATTTTACTCTGATGATTGCTTAACAAGCTCAGTTATGCCTAAGTGAATGATGAGACAAGTGACCTGCCAAAGGGGCAATGGGAGAAAGAAATGTATCTACTGTAAAGGTAAAACAATTAGAATGAAATATACCAACCAGGCTTTGCCAGTGTTGACTTGCTGAGTCAAACTTTAAGTGTCTTTTCTTAATAGGGGGAGGAAAATGAACTGCACAGGGATATTAGCACATCTTTGCCGAGTATCTATTTGGTTTCTGAATTGGGTTCCAAAATAATTATGCTGATTATTCTTATGTAGTGAGATTGAGATTATGCAATTTAGGCATCATGGTCATCATTGTGTTATTGAAAGTTCTACTTTACTGAAAAATGTAAGATTAAGAAAAAGTAGTCTGTTTTAAGGAAAGTGTTGGAGTTTCCAATTCTTTTATTCTTTTATTTTATTTAAATCCAAGTTAGTTAACATATAGTGTAATACTGGTTTCAGGAGTAGAATTTAGTGATTCATCACTTATATATAACACCCAGGGTTCATCCCAAAAAGCGCCCTCCTTAACGCCCATCACCCATTTAGCCCATCCCCCCACTGACCTCCCCTCCAGCGACCCTCAGTTTGTTTTCTGTATTTAAGAGTTTCCTATGGTTTGCCTCCCTCTCTGTTTTTATAGTATTTTTCTCTCCCTTCCTCTGTGTTCCTCTGTTTTATTTCTTAGGTTCCACATATGAGTGAAATCATATAGTATTTATCTTTCTCTGACTGACTTATTTCACTTAGCATAATACATTCTAGTTCCATCCATGTTGCTGCAAATGGCAAGATTTCATTTTTTTAATCTCCGTAGTATTACATTGTGTGTGTGTGTGTGTGTGTGTATATATATATATATATATATATATATATATATATATATATATATGTATATTTGTATATATGTATATATACCACATCTTCTTCATCCATTCATCTGTCAGTGGACATTTAGGCTCTTTCCATAATTTGGCTATTGTTGATGGAGCTGCTATAAACATTAGGGTGCATGTGCCCTTCGAATCAGTATTTTTGTATCCTTCCAATTTTTATATGGAATAATCTTCAGCTATCTAAAAGTTTGCTTATCAAGCTGTCCTTAGCCACATCTAATTATAAACTGGAAACACATGTGAAAAGTTATCAAACAGGCATATTCTTTTGCTTTGAATTTCTAAACCATTTTATTTTTACCTTTTGTCATCATAAAATACCCTTTTCTATAAGGGCTCGGGCTAAATTGACAAAGAATTAAAGCCCAAATTCAGCTTAATTGAGTGATAAAATAAACGAAATAGAGAGAAAAAACATGACTAAAGTAAAGCCTGCCCTGAGACAAAGGTTAACTGCAAGACTTAGCCCAAAATGGAAATTTTATATTAGCAGTAGTGTCCACATTTTCTGAATTCTCTTTTCAAATTTACTCAAAGTTCAAGTTGATATTATTATTTTATCTATTATGCCTCTAGACATTTATAAATTTTAACTTGCAGCTGTTTAACTTATGACCAGCAACTACTAAAATGACCTCTAGGAAAGTTTCATATTTATGTTGCAAAGGGCATAAGCACAGGTTTAGGTAAATATAGGGTTGGGATTTTTCATACTTTTTCATTCTTTGCCACTACCAAGACTAATGGGTTCAACCAAAGAATCTTGGTGATAGAAAAGAGCTAAAGCCAGGAGGTATCAATGCTTGTTAACTGTAGCTTTCATTTCTTGCAGAAAATTCTGTGGCATCCCCTGCCAGAAAATAAAATGTGAAAGTCAGAAGTTATAATTTTTTAAATAATAGTAATAATTAGGCTTCCATGCTAGGGGCAGGGAGTGGGAAATTGAAATGTCTGGTACTTCATTGACAAATGTGTATTTTTAATTATTGTGCATCCAGCAATGGGTAGGAAAAAGGAGAGAATCGTGATCAGCAGGAAATAAGTCAAATGAAGCACATGAAGAAGAAATAAATAAAGAGCCTGGGTGGCTCAGTCGGTTAAGCATTTGACTCTAGGTTTTGGCTCAGGTTCGTGGGTTTGAACCTGCATCCAGTTCTGTGCTGACAGCATGGAGCCTGCTTGGGATTCTCTCTCTCCCTCCTCTCTGCTCACTCACTCACTCACACTCCCTCCCCCACTCATGCTCGCTCTCTCAAAGAAATAAACTTTAATTTTTTTTAACGTTTTATTTATTTTTGAGACAGAGAGAGACAGAGCATGAACAGGGGAGGGGCAGAGAGAGACGGAGACACAGAATTGGAAGCAGGCTCCAGGCTCTGATCCATCAGCCCAGAGCCCGACACGGGCTCGAACTCACGGACCGCGAGATTGTGACCTGAGCTGAAGTTGGACGCTTAACCCACTGAGCCACCCAGGCGCCCCTCAAATAAATAAACTTTAAAAAAAAAAAAGAAAGAAGGAAGAAAAGAAAAGCTAAATTCTACAGCATTGAATTCATGAATGCTGGACATTCCTTTATAGAGGGAATACTATTGTGTGTTCTTTTTTATCCAGAGTGGAATCATGCTAAAAAAATGGAAATGTGTTGAGGATCCTTCATATTGATTAACTCTTGTTTTCCCAATTTGGTAACTCACCTTCATTTTTACCCTCTTTCTTCACTGAGAGTGCACAGGGGGCATTTACATTTGCAGAATAAGAAATGACAAACATTAGCATAAGTCAATGAGGTGATTATTATGTGTCAGACAACCCAATATTTCTGAGATACTCAAACTGAGAGGGCAATGGGTGGATGCAACAGTGAGCAGAATAAGTCAAGATTCACTCACTGTCCTCATCTCTCTTTGCTAACAGCTTACTGATTTCCTTTTTTTTTTTTTACATTTTTTTATTTTTTAAGAAACCGCTAGAAATATTAGTAAACACTATGGGAAAGCACAAATTTTTCACTTTTTTCTAATGGGAATAATGACACATTTTGGTTTTATCTCATCATATGTGTAAGATAGTATCCAACAATAGTATCATGTGATAGCACTCAGCTGTTCATCAGCTGACAGTGAAGGAGTGGGGCCATTATTACTCTACTAGAATTGCTGGCATCCCAGTTTTTCTATTTAATAGCCACTAGAAAAAATCATGGAACACAAACATGAAAGCGTGTCTTGCATAAGAAGACATGTATCACCTTTCATAAGATGATCTGTCTTGCCTATCATCTATTAGAGGCGCCTGGGTGGTTCAGTTGGTTAAGCATCTGATTCTTGACTTTGGCTCAGGTCATGATCTCACGGTTGAGCCCCACATCAGGCTCTGTGCTGTTGGTATGGAGCCTGCTTGGGATTCTCTCTCTCTCTCTCTCTCTCTCTCTCTCTCTGTCTCTGTCTCTCTGTCTCTCTTTCTCCCTGTCTCTGCCCTGCTTGCACTTTCTCTCTCAAAATACATAAACATTTAAAAAAAAATTTAAAGAATAACCTCTATTATATGTGGTTAAAAAAACATTTGAGAGCATTTATAGAACAAAAACAAATATACATAACACCAGCCTGCAGACCCACACACCTGTGCACCCACACCACAACTCTATACAGATTAATATAAGTTGCACAGCAAAGTATTTTAGTTAAGATGAATTTTTGTTTTGCGGTTTTGCCCTTGCACAATAAATTGCATTTCCAGTTGCTTACCACTTCCCCACTTCCCAGTGGTTTTGAATCAGGACACTTAGGCATGTTTGGGACATTGAAAAAATATATATATTCATAAATGTGAAAGCATACCAAAACAAACCTTATAGGATAACACATATGGTGAACTGAAGCGACTGGTAGATGTTTGAGTGGTGTGCGTTTTTGTTTTCCTACACAGTGTGTTTGGTTCAGCTGGGTGCAGTTTTCTGTGTTCACTCAATATTTCTCACAAATTATAGCATACACAAGCAAAGAATTCCCATTACATTTAGAATTTTCACTAATATATCAATCATATGGGAACAAATTTATGGTTTCTAAGAAGCATTTTTGTAGAACTGACTAAATTTGTGTATCTTGATGCCTTCTATATGGCCTCAAGGCTGTACATTTCTAAAACAATTCTCACTATAGTACTTTTCTTACTTGCTTTTTAAAATTTTGTACGCACAACCCTTTTATGAGAGAAAGAAACTAGTGTAAAGAAGACAGAATGAGAGCAATATGGTTCAGGAATAATTACTACAAACATTCCACTGTTTGTTCATGGAACACCAATGCATGCAGTCGCAAATCTTCCCTCCCTCTTGAATACGATTTAGAACATTAAATTAATATAATACATGGTATGGGCATTTCTCACTTGGCAATAGGTCGCTATTTAGAATTTAGGCACAACACACACACAAAGTAAAAGTCAACATCCTTCCTACAAGTATTCTCCATTAGGCAAGTTTCTGGGTTATCAAAAAAAAAATCCTTGGGCCCCACAGCCACAAATGATGAATCCCCACTTTCAAGTCAGTTCTAGCAAGGTGCATGGTAAGGTTTAGAGTGTTAATTCAAAGGTGGTGGCATCACTTCAAGCATGTGTGAAACTTGAAAGCTGACAATAAGGTTTTAAAAGGTGAGGAAAGAAACAGGGATAAAGAAAAAAATTGTAAAAGGAGAATGATACATTATTATAAATCAGAGGTCTCAAAAGTAGTCTAGGGACTTATAGGGTTTTTCAAGTTCAAAACTATTTGCTTGATTCTAAGACATTATCCACTCCCATTCTCTCAAGAGAAAAATGTAAGGTTTTCTAGAGGCTCTACACGACTTGTGACGTTGCAAAAAAATTAGAATAGTTTTAATAATCCAGTTGTTATCCATTAAACCAGACAATGTGAAATGCAAAATGATGCTACTCTCCTCACTAATATTTGTATTGGAAAATACAGCAATTTTTATATACATGCTATTTATATTAACATATAATGGCTGTATTACTGCTATTTGTTAAACTAAAATATAAATTTTTATAAAACCAGCTTAATTCTTAATATGGTAAATATTGATAAATATAATCCATATAAAAAAGTTATCCTAAATCTTCACTTATGTTTAATAATTTAAAGTTGTCTTGTCTTGACCAAAAAGTTTGAGAAGCAATTAAAATTCTATTGTAAAAAAATAAATAGTTGGAAAAACCATTTTGAAATAAAAATTTTAAAAGTGATTTGATTAATGCCTGTATCATCAGTGTATAATTTCATAAAGCGATCTGTTTAGTAATAGTTTGGGTCAATATTTTCTCCTTTTTTATTTAAAAATTTTCCAATTAGTTCAAGTCACACTACAAATAAATGATAAAATCAAGAAGAAATAGTTATCTATTACTGTTATTAAATATGCTGAGTCAAATTTATGGACCCAAATTGTTGGGTCCGTAAACAATTTTAACTATGTCAAATCAGGGAATGCTGTTATTTTAAATGAAACCTCCATGAAAGCAAAATGCTTAATCTAAAATGATTATTATATTATATGGAGGGATCACATTCTGAAAAATAAAAAAAAAATGTTAATTACAGAGACACTAGTTGTTTAACAACAACTGCCTCTCCCTGAATTCCAGTTTTATATATTCTACTATCCACTTGAATTCGTGTTGATATTTTATTAGGAATCCTTAACTTGATGTAGGCAAAATAAAGCTCTTTCCTTTTCCACAAACCTATATTCCCTCAAGTTATAACAATCTAAGTTTTACTACCATGAACTGAGTAGCTCAGGTGAATAAAAATAAGAGGACAGCTAGATTTAACCTACAAGCTATAATGTGCCACCTTTTCTATCTCCTAATGTTATATCTAAAAACAACAACAACAAAAAAAAAACATTGAGGATCTAAACTACTAATCCATTACCGCTAAGTAAATCAGTAACAAATGTGTTGGAGGTGGTGTTGTTTCTGGAGTCTTTATTTTGAATCATTTTTTGTTTGTATAGCTAACATAATTGATTGGTTCTTTTTGTTACTTGGTTTATTTGTGTTGTTATGAATGGGTTTGCTTTATTAGAGACATTCATGGAAACAATATTCCTGATTTTTTTAACTCTTATGAACATTTTTCATTTGATGTATATATGAACTAGGATGAAAATTATTATATAAAAAAATCCCCTAGCAAATCCTCAGGGTTATTTTAATGCATGGATCTTGTCAGTCTTAGACTTATTGAGGGGACTTGATTTGGTCCATTGACTTTGCAAACCAAAATGTTTTGTTTAGTTAACTTTATTTCCTCCAAGATTTTGTTTGGAACATTTATCTCCAACATATGATTAAACTCCCCTGTGATATGCCACCTTTCTCCACACCTTCAATATTGGGTTGGTTAGTCCATCAGTGTTTCTAACTGGAAACTATTTTATTTTATTTTATTTAGCTTTTTTAAAACATTTATTTGTTTTAGAGAGACAGAGCGTGAGCAGAGGAGGGGCAGAGAGAGAAGGAGACACAGAATCTGAAGCAGCCTCCAGGCTGTGAGCAAGCTCACGGCACAGAGCCCGACACAGGGCTCAAACCCACAAACTGTGAGATCATGACCTGAGGTGAAGTCAGATGCTCAATTGAGTAGGCACCCAGGAGCCCCAAACTGGAAACTATTTTACTCTTGCTTTATGGCACATAAGGATATGTTTAATTGACCTACTCTACTCTCCCTAGAAGTTCTGGGTTTGGTCCTTTGATGTCATAAAATAAAATGCAGAAAATTATAATCTGTAGACCTTATTCAGTTTATTCTAATGTTGAATATATAATTTTGGAGAATCTGAAGTTAGCATTTTATTTCATGTGTGATCTACCTGTGAAGGTTTTTTATTTTCTTCCTTTATGTAGATGAACAATAATACACCTTTAGAAATAAGTTATTAATATGTATACCTTCTTAAAAATAGAATTAAATGTTCCCTACAAATCTGTAGGTCTTTCTACATTTCTACAATGTTCCTACATTTTCTTTTATTATTCCTTTCAATATCAATTATCTTATATTTGTAACTATGTCTTTTTCAGGAACACCACTCATTTTCTTTTTTTTCTTTTTCTTTTACCTTCTTTCATACCAATTTTTTCAATTTATTTACATGTTTGTATATTTTCATTCACAGTTTTCTTGTAGATTAATAATTTTGTTAATTTTCATCTTTTTGTTGCTTCCGTTAAATTTTGATTTGTATAATGATACATTGTTGCTTTACATAATATTTTTATTTCCTTTTGTAGTTCTGTCACTTATTCTGCTCTATATTTTTATGGACTCTATTTTTGACCACATAAATTTCTTTGAGAGCATATACAAAATAGAAATGATAACTAACATTTGTTGAGCACATCCACAATTTCTTCAAACCAAAATGAAGCCATTTCACTTTTGTTAGGGTATTTCTGATTCATAAATATTAAAAACATATCTGGGATTTATTTATTTTTTTTTTAATTTTTTTTTTCAACGTTTATTTATTTTTGGGACAGAGAGAGACAGAGCACGAACGGGGGAGGGGCAGAGAGAGAGGGAGACACAGAATCGGAAACAGGCTCCATGCTCTGAGCCATCAGCCCAGAGCCGACGCGGGGCTCGAACTCACGGACCGCGAGATCGTGACCTGGCTGAAGTCGGACGCTTAACCGACTACACCACCCAGGCGCCCCAAAAACATATCTGGGATTTAATACGAAACACTATGATGAACTAGTTACTCTGCTATATAATTTATTCATCTCATCTAATCTGTAACAATGCTCTGAAATTTTGATTTTAGACATATAGATGAAGGAACTGGAATTATATAGTTGAGAGAATTATCTAGGTGAAAAATAATAAAAATTACAGCGAAGTCATAGAAAATGCGACACTAGGGGCACCTGGGTGGCTCAGTTGGTTCAGCGTCTGACTCTTGATCTCAGCTCAGGTCTCCATGTCAGGGTCATGAGTTCAAGCCCCACATTGGGCTACACCATGGGTGAGGAGGCTACTTAAAAAAATGAGAAGCTAGATGCCAAAGCAGATACTGCCTAATCTTAGGTGGGATAGCATGTAACTCTCCCTCTGCAGCCTGTCTAGAAGCTGGCGTAATCATGCGCTAAAGGAAGTCATTTCATTTTTATATGTGTATGGGATACTTATCTCTGCTTAGAAAAATCAATTCCACATTCAAAAAAATCTTGAAGAATAATAAAAATATTGTCATTATCTTAAAAGCACTAAAGAAAAAAAAATTAAAAAAAAAAAAAAAGCACTAAAGACCTAGGCGTATGTATATGACTCCCATGAGCCTCTCTGCTAGGAACCCATCCTGAAAAACTATTCTAAACTTTGATGCCATCTCAGAAGAAAATATGTTTCTGGATAATTGACAACCCTTGAGACTCCAGAGAGAAAGAAGCTGATGGATATGTATGAAAAATGAAAAGTTAATCAAGGAGGTTTTAGTGACATAAGCAGTTTCAGTATTAATGAGATTTAGTCTTCTATAAATGAGGTGATTTTCAGTGATGTTAAGTGATTCTGAACTCTTCAGAGAATGAATGCAAGGCTTTAAACCAACTTTTAAGTTACATTATTACCACCAGGAAAGAGGACTTTTATAGCTTTACATCCTGTTGTTTATGCAACCTAGATATGATGTATGTGCTATTTCAAACTCTATTTCTTTGATCCAATATGATACCTTCTTGTCTTTCTTCCCATATCAGGCTTGGATATACTGTCATGGTTTGATTTACAGAAAAAATGTTATTTTCTTTACTTAATTACTTTATACTCAATTTGGAGTTTCTTTTTAGGTTATCCTAGTTAAAATTACACCATGTGTAGTGTTGATAAAGCCAATGAATTCATTGATCTTTCAACAGTTCCTGTATAATTGGTAACACAAGACAGAAAAGCTAATTTGGCAAAAAACAAAAAACAAAAAACAAAAAACAAAAAACAGTATTGAAGTAGAAGCATGGAAGTGTTGAATTTATAAATTAGGCAGAATCAATTCTCACTGTTCTTTCAAGTACCCAAAGATGAAGTGGCACTGACTGAAATCCTGGTCTTTGTTATTACTGGGCCATTCAAAGTCTTGAGGAATTACAAGGAGACAGTTTAGCAGAGAGTGACAGACACTGAGCTTTGAAAGCAGATGGAACCAGGTATGGACACTGCAATTCATATGTGGGAGTACCTTCAGTAAGCAACTTGGCTTTTTTAACTTTCCATTTATTTTGCTTAACTCTAAAACAAAAGAAAGATGTTATATATCATTCAAAGATTTTTAGATGAAATAACAAATGTATTTAGGCTGCTACATGGTGTTCAATATATATTAGCTTTTATTGTTTGCATACTTTTCTTTGGATACTTTTCTATTATTTGCATATTAATTTCACATGGCTGCTCATATTGGTAAACATTAAAAAGAAGATGTTAAGGCTTTCCTTTTACTTTCAGTCAAGGGCAAGTTCTGTGATACAACAGAAAACAGGTATTGCATCATTTTTAAAGAGTAAGTCCTTGAATTTTTAATGCCACTGTTTTGGGACATGCCTTCATTATTAGCACATCATTCAGTTCTCTGTTGCTAGACTGTATTACAACTTTCTATGCAAATTGCCTCCACATTTACATATCTAATGAAGAGATCTATTGTGCAATGTCATTACTCAAAAAAAAAAAAAAAAAACAAACCAGAGCTTTATAAAGCATTTAACTTGAAATTTAAATCCTTTAGAATAAAACTTAATTATCTTCTCAACCTGACCCCAATCTTGGTTGCCTAGGATTCTAATACAGCATTCCTACCCCCATTCCTTCCATCACATAAAGTATACTTGTTCTTTTAACATATGGACAGTTGAATTCTAATGAGATGATTTGGGAATATTTTATTGCTTTGATATAAAAATTTGGGCCAAAATGCTCAAAGTAGAGCCTATGAATAAATATTTCTGATTATTTAGAAAAATATTTTTAGCATTTCACCTCATAGATATTATCCTATGAAATTATCATGAAAATCAATATATTCAGCCATTAGATAATTCTTAATGCAATTCAGGATCCTTCTATGTTCATAATTTAAGGCTGAATTATAACTGATATAATTGATACAATTGATATAATGGGTGAAAAGGTTCTTTAAAAATATTATTATATAAACCTAATAATAGTCAACAACTTTGTTCTCTAATATAGAGTACATTTTATAGTATTTATTACTTAAGGTCTTTAGTTGATTAATTTTGTTAACCAAAAAATGAAATTCATGGGATCCTCTAGTTTAAAATGGGAATCTGAGCATGATATTTACATAACATACTCTCACTACATCATCTCCTATAAATTATTGAAATTAGTAAAAATCTAGACACCATATACTTTCTGGAAATTCTGGAAATTTTTGATACATGTCATAAAATTATATTTATTCATGTAAAGATCTGCAATTAGGGCAAGACTATGAAAACAAATATCCAATTTTTATTCAACTAATGTTAAAAATAAATATGAACAGTGAAACAAAACTTGCTTGGAGAAAAAGAAGGAAATTAATGAGCAAAATTTAAATGAAACTCACTGCTGCTATACAAAGATGGGCTGAAGACAGCACTGGGATAGAGAGCAAGTGATGGCAGCAAATACCCATTAGGTTCTAATACCTGAGATGTGCACACACAGATAGATTTCATAGTATGAGAATACATCATGGAGCCAGCAGCATCCCCCTATAAGACATTATGTGCTGAAAATAATGAGAGTACCCCAGATGGGGCTCTGAGGGGTGACAGTCATGCAAATAGAGAGGGTAGCTAGCCTCTATTCTTAAATAACTCTATCACACTAAGTCTAGAAAATAAACCTGTGCATACATAAGTGAGATATGTCACAGCTATGCCTTATAGGTGCATAAATATTAATTATATACATATACATAGTCATACTACTAAACATCCATGTCAAGTAATTTTAACTTAAATATATTTCCTTTAATAATAACTGTACATAGTTTGCATCAGCTAATTTTCTCTACTTCATCTTGTATAAGATTTTAAAAATTCTAATATTGAATTTATACCTTGTTCTATAAACTGAATATCCATATATAAATGCATATATATAAGTATATATGTAAGTACATAGCTAATATTTAATACTCCTTTTTTCTTCTTCCAAAATCAAAATGTAAAAATGTACTTGGTCTGTAAAAGAAAATACCCATAAGTGAATTATATTGTAAAAATCAGTGAAAAAAACTCTAGGGCTAAACTATGTGAATAATCTATATTATAGAAGTTATTTCTTCCAGAAGTAAAATATGTTTTATCATAGAAAGTCTCAGTCAAGTGTTGTATAAGCACAACTGGAGTACATTATGAATAAATAAAGCAGCACTATCTATAAGCAAGAATTTTATTCTCTACGGAGGAAATTCCTTAATCTTAAAACCTCATCGATTGGTATACTTTTTAAAAAGTGTTAAAAATAAAAGATAGCCTAACAACAATTTATCAATGTATTTTCCCTTAAATGATATTTTCACAGTTCAATATATGCTGAAAATAGTTCAACAAAGATTGGTATTGACAGGGTAAGGAAAGAGTGGCCTCTCTATAACATTACATCAAAGGTGGAAGCAAGAAAGAGTGATTCAGTTTAAAAATCTTTTATGGTGGGAACCAACACAATCATCCTTCTATTATTAGGTGTTGAATTGATCACAATTTTCAAGTGTCAGTAAACACGGACACAGAGTCATCTATAGCAGCCCTCTGAGGTGTTTACAGATACTATACAGTCTCTAGGGATTCTAGAACTGTGCTTAAGGCTATACTTCTTCCATTATGATTTTTCCTTTTTTACTATGTTTGGGCTTTGACTGAGTTTTCTTCAAAGGTCAAAGTATAAGTTTATTGCCTGAAGGCCTGCTTTTTGAGTCCAAAGATAGTGTCAACTAAAATAAAAGATCTTCCACTAACATATCTACTTCTATCTTCAAGTTCACCAACACCTTTAAAATGAAACTAAAGATAAATAAATTCCCTAGATGGGAAGAGGCAAGTACAGGGCTGAGTGAGTTATTTCTGTATTTATAATGATATAAAAATAATTCATTAAAATGGTTTTAAACATACTGCTATGAGTACAACCCACAATGTGAAGCATCATTTGACCCGTTCCGATAAGAACTTTTGTTATTTCCCTTTTAAATACAGTAAATTTCATTGTACATACTACCTGCCCATTATCCAGCTGACATAATACCAGGTGATTTCCAAGGCAGGGCTGGTCAGTTTGAAAAAGGTAACAAGGGTGCCATCTTCTCTCTCCAAATTGAGGAGACAGTACTAAACTAAGCCCACAAGAAACAAAGGAGTGAAAGGAGCTATAACTGCAAGCATGCTTCTTGATTTACATACACAGTCTCCTCTTCTTATTTTAAGAACACTTAAAATGAGATGCACCCTCTCAACAATGTTTAAGTGCACAATATTGTACTGTTAACAATAGACACAATGTTGTACAACAGATTTCTAGAACTTAAACATCTTACATAACTGAAATGTTACACAGCATTAACATTAACAACCCCCCTTTCTCTATTCCTCCAGCCTCTGACAACCACCTTTCTACTCTCTGATTCTATGAGTTTGACTCTTACAGGTATTTCATAGAAGTAGAATCATGTAGTATTTGTCCTTCTGTGACTGGCTTATTTTGCTTAATATAATGTGCTCGAGGTTCATCCATGTTGTTGCATATGACATGATTTATTGATTACGGTTTTAAATGTTCTATTGCATGTATATAGCACATTCTTTTCATCATTCATGCATTGATGAGCATTTAGGTTACTTGCACATCTTGGCTATTGTGAACAATGCTACAATGAGCATAGGAGTGCAGATCTCTCTTTACGATTCTGATTTCAACTCTTTTGGACAAATACCCATCACTGGGATTGCTAAATCATATGATAGTACTAGTTTACTTTTTTTTTTTTTTTTAGGACCTCCATACTATCTTCCATAGCAGCTGTAACATTTTATATTCTCATCAACAGTGTACCTCCTCTCCTTTTAAATTCCAAAAGTCCTATCAGGTGGGTAGTTTATTTTTTTCTTGTATATTATCATTCTTCAAAACCTTAATATACTTTTGGGGAACCTGGGTGGCTCAGTCAAAAATCCACCTTCAGCTTGGATCATGATCTCACAGTTTGTGACTTTGAGCCCCACATCGGGCTCTCTGCTTTCAGCCTATCAGCACAGAGCTCACTTCAGATCCTCTGTCGCCTTCTTTCTGCCCCTACCCCGCTGGTGCTTTCTCAAAAATAAAATAAATATTAAAAAAAAAAAAACTTAAATATACTTTCAACTAGGTCCAGTCCTGAGGGCCTCAACCTATAGAGTGGAGAAAGCCTAATGTCCAGATCCCTAAGTGTGTTGTGTCTACTTTCAGATGAGACTGGTCATTAATTACAGTTGTTTGTAAATGAGAAAATGTGGAGGACGACTTTGAAACAGAGCCCAGCCTCAGGAAATAGGACCAGGAACACTTGTTGACTGAGTCAGTTCACGTAAGTTCATCAGCTGAGGTTCAAGAATAAGTAACTATTTTCATGTAAAATCACCATGAGAAATAAATAGAAGAAACTAGACAGAAGTCAATGAGGCAGTTTGCACAGCATCAGTTTGGGTCACGTAAAGTGGATACGCCCTGGTGACCATTGAAGTCTCCCAAGGAGCTAAATGTTCTATGAAGACTAAAGGGCACTAGTATAGGGTGGGGGCAGGGGAGGGAGAAAGAACAACAAGAACATTAAGTAATCCATATCACACAAATTCTTGGAGATTTAGAGAAAACACAAAACTGAAATGAAAAAGCCTAAGCTAAAATCTTGTTCCATTTCTTAGCAGCAATGCCATATGAAATGTCATTTTAGAAGAGTTATAATGATTACACACTATTAGGACTAACTGCCTATCATTTACGGAGTCCTGTTACAGCAATTAGTAAGCAACAGGAAAACTTGTAGGAGGTGATGTTGAAAATACATGGTGACAGGTTCTTTCTCAAGTACTTCAAACTCATGAATACCCTGCTGCCTCCTCAACATTTCCATTTGGATATATGATAGGCATACCCACCAACATCTTTAAATTGGAGCTCCATAGCTCCTTCCAGAAACCTACTTTTCTGACAGTCTTTCTCAAATCAGTTGTTGGTTACCCCACATTTCCAGTTGCTGAAGCCAAAATCCTGGCGTCTACCTTCACTTCAAAATGTATGTCCTTAAAAAGATTCGAGGTGATGGCAGACACTTTTCACTTGAAATTGAAAAATTACAAGGTGTCTTAAGAACTAGGCTGAGAACTAGCATACTGTCAGACCAGCCTGATTTTAATGGCCCAAGCAAGTCACAAGCTGCATACCAAGTAATGAGGTGGAAAAATATACTCTACTCTTTTCATAGGCAGGTATGCATTGTCTCATGACAAAAGAAGTGGAGACAGGAAGGTGAATAAGTGAAGACAATAATGCAATCCCCTAAAAGAAGAGTTCTGCCTCCCTCTTGTATACTTGTATTTATTTATGGAACTAAATATGCCAAGTGTTCACTCTGGGCAAAATTTATATGGGTAGTGACAAGATATTCTTCCTTCATTTTCTTATAAAGATAGTTTGAGTGGCAGAGTTCAAGAATTAAACAATAAATAAGGAAAACATAAGAAATTTATAGCTTATGATGAGTATTATGAATAGATAAGAAGAATGTTATGATTTTAGAAAATAAATTATTTTGTTTAGCCAGGCAGGTGACATTTAGCTGAGATATATAACAGGCAAACATAGATAGATTGATCGATAGATGGATAGATTGATAATGATAATTTGAGGCAGAGCAGTGTTAAGCAGTGCTTAAATATTCAGAATTACACTTCATGCATTACAGTAATGTTAACATCTTGAATACTTATTTATACAAAAATATTTTATATATTATAAGAAACAAATCACATTTTTGAATACTTATTTTACTTATTTAATATTCAGGTCATCTGTATGAGATAAATGTGATTATTATCTTCATTTTATAGATGAGGAAACAAAAATTTACAGAAGCTAACCATTTGCCTGCAGAGACAAAGTTAAGACAGTTGAGACTGAAATTTGTGCCCAGAGAGTCTGAGTCTATGATTAGCTACTGTACTCAGTGCCCTTGTATGTTTTGGAACATTTTAAAAACCTTTTGAACTTATGTCATTTGTGTTATACAAGCAACAGGTGAATTTGCAAAGGAAAACAGAAACATTGTTCTTACTTTTGTTTCTTCACATTTGAAATGTCTCCCTTAGACACCCTCACTTCCATTTCTCTACTCAGCAATTCAGTATATACTCTTTTAAAATATTTAAAAATATTTCTATTTTTTATAAATTATTATAAATATTATATTATATTATTTTATATTATTATTATAAATAATCTTTTTTTTTTAACTTTTTTTAACGTTTATTTTGAGAGACAGAGAGAGACAGATCACAATTGGGGAAGGGGCAGAGAAAGAGGGAGACACAGAATGCAAAGCAGGCTCCAGGCTCTGAGCTGTCAGCACAGAGCCCAATGTGGGGCTCGAACTCACCAACCATGAGATCATGACCTAAGCTGAAGTCAGACGCCTAACCAACTGAGCCACTCAGGCACCCCTTTTTCTTTTTTTAAGAATGACCTACAGTGACACATTATAATCACCAAAGTTCATAGTTTACCTTAGGGTTTGCTCTTGGTGTTGTACATCCTATGGCTTTGGACAAATGTGTGAGAACATCAGACCGAGTATTTTCACTGCTCTGAAAACCCTCTGTGCTGGCCTATTCATCTCTCCCCACCTACCCCAGACAACCACTAATCTTTTTACTGTCTCTATAGTTTTGCCTTATCCAAAATGTCAATTAGGTGGGATCATACAGTATGTAGACTTTTCAGATTGGCTTCTTTCACTTAGTAATATGCATTTAAGGTTCTTGTATGTCTTTTTATGGCTTGGTAGGTCATGTTTTTTTTAGTACTGAATAAGATCCCATTGTGTGGATGCATTGGTTTATTTATACCCTTTTATTTTCCTCTAAATTTTCTCTAAAACGTCAGTTTCCCAAGAATTCCATTCTAAGTTTTTTTTTCTTTTACAAACTTAGCCCTTCAATTCCAACCATACCTACATTTTGTAAATTAAATGTTATGTTGAACTCTCTTACAACTACACTTCTAATCTTAGCTTATTTATCCCATTGGCAAAAAATCCTTTATTACTGACAACCTTCCAGACGTTTAGTCTTGATGATCGCAGTAACTTCAGTGAGACCAACAAGAGTTTACCCAAACCTGGGGCGCCTGGGTGGCTCAGTCGGTTAAGCGGCCGACTTCGGCTCAGGTCATGATCTCGCGGTTCGTGAGTTCGAGCCCCGCATCGGGCTCTGTGCTGACAGCTCAGAGCCTGGAGCCTGTTTCAGATTCTGTGTCTCCCTCTCTCTGACCCTCCCCCGTTTATGCTCTGTCTCTCTCTGTCTCAAAAATAAATAAATGTTTAAAAAAAAATTAAAAAAAAAAAGAGTTTACCCAAACCTGTTTTTAATTCCCAATTTTTTATCTAGTTAAAAATATTAATGCTGATGCTATTATCCAATTTCAGACCTGTTATCAATTCACAATTATTCTTTTCAATCTATAATGCCATTTTCTGCCCGACAATTCCCATTAATAGCAGTTAGGGATTTATTATTTTAAACATTTATTAATATTGCTATATTTGTAGGCCTTTCAGTTTTTTTCTGACTCTCATTTCTTCCACAGTTGGTTCTCTTGTCACAAATGTGATTGTTATATCTTTATGCTTAACATTTTATAATTGTATCTACTTTTAAATGATTATTGGTCAAAAGGCAAGCAAGCAAACAAAACAACCCTAACATATGATATATGGCTCTCTATATTTTGTTCCCAAACTTCCTTTCCTGAAACTCCACACCATGTAGTTTCTAGTTTGTTAACACTATAAGCTTTTGATATTAATTGTCCTAGTGAATTCTCTTACACACACCAAATTCCCTTATTCTTCTAACCAGCTATACCTTTTGTTAGAAATTAACCTTTCAAAAAATGAGTCTATATTTGATTTTATTTACTAGATGTCATGTTTCTTCTATCAATAACATATCTTTTGAAAAACAGATTTAATTGAGCTTCCTCCTAATAATCATATTTAAAATCTTTAATAGCATCTTCAAAATACCTGCTCACATTCTGAATCAAGTTTTTAGTTTTGCTAAATACTCATTTATATGAAAATGTTCTCAATTTCACTGTGCTTTGCATTCTATTATTCAATAGCAAATGGAGCCATCTAAGGGGACAATTAACAACATTCATTTAAAAGTTAATGTCATGGCATTAACTAAAGTATATTTTCTGGAAACTCTCTTTGAATGATAATGTTAATATTTACAAGTTTGTATTAATACATTTTAATTATATTTGTGCATATATAAATTGTGTGTGTGTGTATGTGTGTATGTGTGTATGTGTGTGTAATAGTCAATCATTACGTTTTATGTATGAGACACCAGTCTAATGGTAAATGTTCTGGTACAAGTCCTTTCACGGCCAATTTTACTTTAACTTTAATGTATCAGTATGAATATTCATAATATGTAGCAATTTTACAAATGTGCTTGAGTAGGCAGCAATAATTGCTGCAATATGCTGAGAGTTAAATTAACTGAAGAAAACAAAAGTGGCAGAAACTAATTAAAAAACTGGAACAAGAATGAATGGGAATTTTTTAAGTGCCTTATGAAATGTTTAGTGGCCAATTCATTTGTGGGAAGAAAAATATATTATAATTAAGAGATTATTTTTGTTCAGGATGTGTTGAATTTTTGTTAAATTTTTTCTAATTATTTGGGGATTAACAAACATTTAAAAATAATTAGTTGAAACAGGTATCTCTCTGATGCGCCTAGAAGAATTCTGGTTTTAGGGAGGAATAATGAATAATTAATCAATTCAATAAGCATTTTTATTGTACATCTGCTATGTATAAACACATAAACTAAAAAATTTATGGGTTTGAATACTAACTCTAATACAATATTTGACCTAAGGAAAAATAAAATTTATTAGGAAAGATATGTATATAAAGATAAATTTCAGATTACTTTGTTAGAGGTATCAAATAAATTCGATGAAAGTGATGAGGTTGGATGTTGAATCATAGTAAGAGAATATTAGGGAGGGATTTAAAAAGAAGAATATTTTATGGAAAGAAAATAGAACATTGCCTTGTGTCAAAAATGACATGTGTTTATAGAAATGGTGTCTTACTCTTCCTTGGTACTCAGCAAGAGTCAACTACACGCCAGCCTCCTTGGCAGATGACTGTGTCTGTATTACTGAGTTTTAACCGGGAGAGAATTTCCGGGCCCTTGCATAAAGCTCCCTTCCTAGGTTCCATATTCTCACTGGGAGCAAAAGACTCCTAAGCCATAGAAAATATGGAGCCCCATAATGGAATGATCCTGATTGATTGCGTGATGCATCTGGTTAGCAAACACCATTTTAGTGAATACCCATGATGGACAGTATTTGAGTGAGAAATAATCTCTGTATGTATTACGCCACTGATGTTTGAGAGTTTGTCTCTTACAGCATCAGAATGTTGTCCAACTAGTAAAGGAAACATACTCTTTTTTATTTCCAACTTACACAGATCATTGGTGAAATGAGGGGTATAGTGAGAAGTAAAACTACAAAAATGATAAAGCAGGTTGAAAGCTGAGTATAAATAGAATCACGGTCAGGAAAAAAAGAATTTTTGAATTTATTTTCTAGGCAACAAGATCCAATGAGATGAGATAGAATGAGCAGAGACAAACAGAACAGGTATAAGCAGGATTTCTCTGACAGCACATGACAGAGAACGGAGGAAGAGCAAACCTGCAAGTAGGACGAGTTTAAAAAAGAACTAAGTTTATTCCGCAAAATGGAAGTGTAGGTATAATACAGTTTGAAGGATAAAATTATCAGGCTTTTATAAAGGAACTTTGTATATCAGACAAAGAGGAAGTTAAAAAGTCTATCAATGATTCAGCACACAAGCTAAGAAAAAGGTAGAGTAGCTTGATGAGCTAAACCATAACTCAGGGTTGAAATCTGCCAAGGGATGGCCTACTGATGGACCGTCGATTCTCCCTGGCTGGTAGTAGATTCTCAGGAATGTGTTCGATCATCTTGTGCCACTTATTTGTGTATGATAAGGGGGTAACAGGGGACCAGAATCTCAAATCTGGGGTGACTGAGAGAATGGCCCCACTAGAATATCATGCATGGTCCAATCATTTTCATGTTTGTTTGTTTGTTTACTTTTGAGAGAGGGAGAAAGAGTGCACACAAGGGGCAGGAGGAGCTGAGAGAGGGGGGAGGGAGAGAGGGAGAGAGAGAGAATCCCAAGCAGGTTCCATGCTGTCAGTGTGGAGCCCCATCAGAGGACTCGATCTCACGAACCGTGAGATCATGACCTGAGCCAAGATGGAGTCAACGCTTAACTGACTGAGCCACCCACATGCACCACGCATGGTCCAGTTTTTACTTTGACATTTTTTTCCTAATGATAACTGGTGAATCTGTGTATCATTGAACAATCGAATTTTGATTACATGGAGTCAGTCTGCTTTGAGTCAAAATCTTTGAATACCTCTGTCACTTGGCATTATATCATGTAACTATTTCTTTTGATAATTTCCATCAAACTTATCATCATGTGGTGGTGAATCTCCATAGAGAAAAGAGTAAACAGAAAATTAAGCAAAAAAAAAAAAGATGTTTGTAAAGAACAATGGAAAATCTATATTAGTTCTGTGATCTGGTTTAATCAAGGATACATTGGGACAGACAAGTTTTGTCTCAATTAGAATGTTTAATTCATTTAGCATACATTGTTATCTGTCATATTTGGCTTTATGTCTACTGTCTTATGTTTTGTCTTTAGTTTGTCTCAACTATTTTATATTCTTTGTCTCTCCTATTAGCTCCTTTGGGATTACTGTTAATACAAACTACACTCTTTAATTACTCTTTGAATGATACCCTAGCAACATGAATCCTTGACATATTAGAGTCTCATTTAAATGAGAAATTTTACCACATCTCAGATATTATTAGGTCCTTAAAACACATTGCCCCTCTCAACTTTTATGTAATTTTTTTATTTTATTTTATTTTTTTAATTTTTTTTAACGTTTATTCATTTTTGAGCTAGAGAGAGACAGAGCATGAATGGGGGAAGGTCAGAGATAGAGGAAGACACAGAATCTGAAACAGGCTCCAGGCTCTGAGCTGTCAGCACAGAGCCCGACGCGGGGCTCGAACTCACGGACCACGAGATCATGACCTGAGCCAAAGTCGGATGCCCAACCGACTGAGCCACCCAGGCGCCCCTATGTAATTTTTTAAATTAATTCAATTTCTCTCTCTGTATATAAATCATAGAGGACATTACTTCTTTTTTAGTTTTAAGCAAATATTAATTTAGATTTAATTGTATAGTTACCATACCCATTGTTCTTCATTTCTTCCTATATTTCCCTCTGGGACCATGTTCCTTCTGCCTAAACCACTACTTTAATATTTTTTTTATAATAGGTCTGCCTGAGCATTGCTCATAATTGTACTTCTCTATGCTACAAGTTTTATGAAGAGATAAGACCCTTTCCTTTTTGGGGAAGATGCCAACATTTAACACATTGCAGGGGGAATATTAAAAATTAAACAGGAAATGTGGATGCTAGTGTCTTACTTTTTCCTCTCAATATATTATTGTTCTCATCAAACAATAAAGAACTCCTCTCTTATCCCACTCTTGGTTGACAAACTTCTTTTTGATTTACTGATGAAAACTTAAGAGGAGAAATTGTACAGAAATCATTTAATCACAACTCTTCACCTAGTAGCATCTACACATAGACATAAAGATTTAACATAAAGACATTACATTTTGACCTTGGTTGTTTGTAGAGAATACTTTGACCTGCTTTGGACTCGTATCATATAGAGAGGTAACTTAAAGTTTAAGCATACAATGGATTTTGACCTTGGTCTGCTATGAAGGGGTACTTACTCCCTAGGTCATGGAAGCCTCTGCAGTGACTGGAGGGAAGATGATGCCATGTGGAGAATAGGAAACTCACATTCTTGATGTACTTTTATTGTATATAAAAACTCTTTGCATATAAAAAAATAAATACATTCTGCTGACTCAGTTAGGAAAATTCTCCATTTGAGGGGTTGATGAATGACTGAAGAATGGAGAGGCTGAAGTCTGCCTAAGACCAGTGTTGTCATTCTTAAGGAACAATAAGTCTTTAATAGTAAATTACATACACAAATTAGAAAAACCTATCAGTAATAAGGACAGTACCTTATTATTGAAACTGGGGCTGCAGAGAATTAGAGAGTCCACCAATTTTTGTTTTATCCCTAAATTATTTCAGAACCTGGGAAATTGTATAATATATACAAAAATATATGAAAATGTTGGTAAATACAATGGAGTATAATGGAGTGAAATTGGAACAAATAAGGGGTGAGATCTATTTCATTTGAAGTGTTAAGAATATAGAGGGGTAGGGTCACTTGGGTGGTGCAGTTGGTTAAGCCTCTGACTCTTGATTTCAGCTCAGATCATGATCTCACATTGTGGGATTGAGCCCCACATTGTGCTGGGTGTGGAGGCTGCTTAAGATTCTCTCTCCCTCTCCCTCTGGCCCTCCCTGCTCGTGCATGCATTCTCTCTCTCTTTATTTTTTTTTTAATTTTTTTTTCAACGTTTATTTATTTTTGGGACAGAGAGAGACAGAGCATGAACGGGGGAGGGGCAGAGAGAGAGGGAGACACAGAATCGGAAACAGGCTCCAGGCTCCGAGCCATCAGCCCAGAGCCTGACGCAGGCTAGAACTCACGGACCGCGAGATCATGACCTGGCTGAAGTCGGACGCTTAACCGACTGCGCCACCCAGGCGCCCCTCTCTCTCTTTAAAAGAAGAAGGAGAAGGAGGAGGAGAAGGAGGAGGAGAAGGAGGAGGAGAAGGAGGAGGAGGAGGAGGGGGGGGAGGGGAAGAAGAAGAAGAAGAAGAAGAAGAAGAAGAAGAAGAAGAAGAAGAAGAAGAAGAAGAAGAAGAAGAAGAAAATGATGATGATGATATAGAGGGAAATGTTTTTAGGAGGAAATGATGTCTTATTCCTCTTTTACAAAATAAATGGGAGTTCTTTAGGAGGAAAAGCTGAAAGTGGACAGAGGAATTGTGCCCAAAGAAATCAAAATATGAAACAGACCTAGATGAAATTTTGATATATTACCTGTATCTCCTCCAGGCAGGCATGCCTTTCTCTCTATCGCCATTCTCAACTCAGAAAGTATATACCTTTTAAAAATATAAATATATTTGATTATTTTCTTTCTGTAAAGTTTTTCCCAAAAATAATCAGAAATTTTTTCCCCTTTTATATACACCTGAAGCACTTTCTCTTCTCGTTTCTAACAGGACATTTCTCAAAATGTTAGTCAACATTGGTCTTACGCCTTGAACTTCACTCTCTGTCTGGACATTTTAGTTTAGACATAGAAATTATGCAGATATATGCAGGAATACTACTTTTCAAAATACATACATACCAACAAATAGATAAGCTACCCTCTCCTTAGTCTGGCAACTGGTCTACCACCCTGCTTACCCTTACATACATACTTCTAGAAAGATTACCTTATACTTGCCTCCTCTACTTCTTCAGATACAGTAACTATTCAAGGCACGGATTTCTGTTCCATTAAACTACTTTTGTAAATATATCCCATATCACACAAGTAGCAAAATTAAAATGAAAAATTTCCTATCCTTATATATTTGTATTCTCCTGAGAATTTTTAACACTATTAACCATTTTTGTGTTTCTTTTGTTTTTACTTTCTTTAAAGTGACTATTTTCTTTCCAGTCCTCCTGCTCTTCTCCCTTAATATTTTTAGTACATCATTCTCTTTTGCAGCTTTTCAAATGCTGCAGTTTCTTTTTTTATGTTTATTTATTTATTTTTGATAGAGTCAGAGAGAGAGAGAGAGAGAGAGAGAGAGAGAGAGAGAGAACAAGTGGGGAAGGGTAAGAGAGAGAGAGAGACAGAGAATCCAAGCAAACTCCAGGATCCAAGCTGTCAGGACAGAGTCCAACATGGGGCTTGAACTCATGAACTGTGAGATCATGACTTGAGCCAAAGTCAGACACTTACCTGAGTCACCCAGGCGCCCTCAAATGCTGCAGGTTTTATTCTAAGGTTTTATTCTGAGTCAATAATAACCCACAATACTAGTTCTACTGCACTCCATAATGGTGAGTACAACATAATCGTTTTGTGTCTGAAATCAATTTTTAGACCTTTTATTTTTATGAATTTTATATTTGCTAAATTAATCCAAACTCATATGGGTATTTTTTACTTAGGTATATTGTGTAAGTATCCCAAAATAAACTTGTTGTATACCTGGTTTGATTTTCCTACTTCTCCTATATCAAAAAGTAGCACAAATTTCTTACCTGTTGTGAAAACATCACAAAAATATTGCTTATGTAATATATATAATATTATTATAAGATATATTTATGCAATGTGCAGATATATATACATATATGTGATGTGTAGATATATACATGTAATGATGTAATGTGTGGCTCTCTCCATATATAATAATTAAGACTTTGTGTACATGCCTATGTCTTTATGTATACCTATATCTTCCATACTGGAGAAAGTCTCGTATTGTATTGATAGGTATAGATATATAGATAGATCAATGAATAGACATAATGTGGATATTTGTATATTTTAAAAAATCCTTTTTATATTTTGAGCATATGCAACACTATGATATAATTAATAAGTGAGTTAATCACAGTAGATATTCACCTTACTAACTTCACTTACAACTTGACAATGATTTTGTCAGTCAAATATACTCACTGTAGACTTTGAATAGAAACATTGTGATTAAGGAACCTGCACTTTATGGATGAATGGTGTGTCAAAAGCTAAATCTCATTGGCAGAGATAAATTTGGTAATGGATCTAGTGGCAGCATCCAATGTCCAGTGTCTGTTAGCAGTGCTGGCTCTGAGTTCTTGACGTAGTAGAGGTTAAGTCTTTCTTGGATCATCAATTCTTGGGGCAATGGTAAAAGAGTTAATTAGTTGCCACATCTTTAAAGAAAAATTTGATTATATTTATGCAAATTACACACTCTCATGCCCTTTCACCGAGCAAATTCACATTTATTAGTTTGTATTAATAGATATATTTGCTCACTAGCCATAAATCAGAATGATTTTTGCTTATGTATTTAGCAGAATTCTGAAGATATAAAAAGTTTTGATCAGCTGATACTATGTATATTTATAATACATGATACTATTATGTTGTTTAAAAGAATGAGATAAGCCTATATATGAATATGTAAATTTTCATATATGTATATACACACATATGTGTATATATTGGGTACATATGTATATATATACAGTATGTACATATATTTTTGCATATATATTTGTCTTTTATACACACACATATATATTCAAATAAAAACAAGATGGACATATTAGTGTGCATAATATGACCATGTTTTTGCGAATATATTTTAAGAATGTATACTTTTATATACACATATATATACATGTACACATCTATAAACATTTATAGAGTAAGATTTTCCCAGTCATAAGGATATATCCATGAAAAGTGCTTATATATATGATTATATGCATTGGAAAATTGTATTTGGACAAATATATATCTCCAAATAAAAATTTAAGGGGATAAAAAAATTAAAATGACACTGGAAATATTTTTTAATAAATTAAATAAAAGTTTGAAAAGCCAATTACTTCCAAAATAAACCATACTTATAAAAACATAATGCTTTTAAATTTTATCTTCAATGCTGAGAGCTCTAAATGACTTCTGAATAATTCTATGAACCTTTTATTTTAGGGAGAAGATTTCTTTAAAAATTTTTAAAAATTGGGGCGCCTGGGTGGCGCAGTCGGTTAAGCGTCCGACTTCAGCCAGGTCACGATCTCGCGGTCCGTGAGTTCGAGCCCCGCGTCAGGCTCTGGGCTGATGGCTCAGAGCCTGGAGCCTGTTTCCGATTCTGTGTCTCCCTCTCTCTCTGCCCCTCCCCCGTTCATGCTCTGTCTCTCTCTGTCCCAAAAATAAATAAAAAAGTTGAGAAAAAAAAAATTAAAAACTTACATATCCTGGTTTGAGCTTTCACTGCTTCAATCATTATAGACTTGAAGTTTTCTGTGTGTTTATAAAATCATGTGAAATGGACGGTCTTTTTACAATTTATCATATGGCAAAGACACTTTGTCTTTTTAATATTTAATTTATGGAGTATGAAAATGAAGTAAATCTAGGGGCACCTGGGTGGCTCAGTGGGTTAAGTGTCCGACTTCAGGTCATGATCTCGCCGTTCCTGAATTTGAGCCTTGCGCCGGGCTCAATGCTGGCAGCTCAGAACCTGGAGCCTGCTTCAGATTGTGTGTCGCCCTCTCTCTCTAACCCTCCCCTACTCACGCTCTGTCTCTCTCTGTCTCTCAAGAATGAATAAACATTAAAAAAATTACTTTTAATGAACTAATTGAAACAGTAGTTTTTATCTTTCTCACTGTAATGTACATGGTATAATCATGCTAACCGCAAGAGTAATATTTTATGTACATTCTTTTTGTAAGATAGTTATACTTCTTAACATCAAATGCATGGAAATGGATTACCTGATCCCTCTAAAAATTATATGCTTATTATTTTAAGCACGTGTTTCCTTTTAGGGGTATGCGTTATATAAAAACAAACCCAACCCATGCAAAATTAAGAAACACTGTTTTAAAGAACTAAAATGAATATTAAAATATTGATATTTAATTTTAAATATATAAAAAAAAGTTATATCACAAATATAATCATTAGCAGGTAGTTAATTATTACTGTATTTGTAGCACTTTTTGAGATCTTTAATACTAGGGAGTGTGATTGTATTTCCAAGATCTGGCACCATCTTTGAAATTTTATATTTACTCAATAAAAAATTTAATATTCATAATTAGTAAAATATTATGGAGCTTTTAAGAAAATAGAGTTTTTTAACATTAATAGAAATCAACAAAGACTTAATGTAGACCATGGTGTTTAATTTACATTTTTGATTTGTATATATAGGACAGAAAGTTAACATAGACAGTGGAATCTGCATGAAAATATAGTGGTGGGGAAGTGTATTACTTTTCTATGTTTTATGACAAATAATGCATATTTGCTGGGTGGCTTGAAAGAACATTAATTTATTATCTCATTTTCTGTGCTTTAGGAGTTTGGGCATGGCATTAGCTGGGTCCTCCATTCAGGGTCTGACAGGCTGTAGTCAGCCAGGCTGTGTCCTCATCTAGGGGCTCAACTGGGGAGTAATCCAATTCTAAGCTCACATAGGCAAATAGTTTTTTAAAGGCCCTATGATTGTGGACTCTGGATTCATGAAGGCTGTCAAATGGAGGATGATCGTAAGAAATTGCTGTCTTTTGCAATTCCTTGCCATATGACCCTCTCCATAAGCCATTTAAAACAAGGCAGTTTGGGGGCACCTGGGAGGCTCAGTCAGTGGAGTGTCCAACTCTTGATTTCAGCTCGGGTCCTGATCCCAGGGTCATGGGACCAAGTGCCATGTCAGGTTCTGCACTGAGTGTGGAAACTGCTTGGGATTCCCTCTTTCTCTTTCCCTCTTTCCCTCTCCCCTGCTCTCAATGCTCTCTCTCTCTCTCTCAAATAAAAAATAGCACACAAACAAAACAAAAAACAAAACGAAACAAAACAAAAACATGGCAGTTTATTCTTAAATTCCAGGAAGAGAGTGAGAGCTGGCAGAACAGTCTTATGTAATATAATGCAGTCACAGAGTGGCATTCTATCACCTTTGCCATATTCTATTGGTTAAAAACAAGTGACAGATCAAGACCACACTAGAAGAGGGGCTTACACAAAGATTTGAACATCAAGAGGTAAGAAACATATGGAATAACCTTAGGTTCAGTACACCACAAAAGAAAAAAATCAAGTATTAAGAAGGAAAAAAAGAAAAACATTTCATCTGGATAAAGCACAAAATACCCAAGGAAGATAAGGAAATATGGTTGGAGGTATTTCTAAATTAGTAAGGGAAAATCCCTAGATACTATATTGCATTTTCAAGGGAATCCCAAACAACAAGAACCTTCTGAAGACTAAGCCCTAATAAAAATAATCTTTCTTTATTGTGTGATACAACACTATGACAATAATGAAATTCACTTCTGTTGACTAATTCATTATTTGTGTTCATAATTATATATATTTTGTGTAATAAAACTAAAATACATATTTTCAGAGGATTAATATCAGGGAATGTTGGGAATTTTTTATGACTGCTAATCTACTTCATATATTTTTACTGAAAAGGTAATACTACTGTTTATATTACAGCACGGATTTTAGTTCAATAATTATAGAGTGGTATTATTTGTACAGCCTCAGATTGTCATTTTGGAATGCTTCTGATGAAATGATCCAGTGTTGGGTGTTTCTACCTCGTATAAGAGTCTTATTGTCCCTAGGTATTAATAATGAAGGTAAACTGAAGTATCTTAAAGCTTCCCAGCACCAAGAAAAGAAATCAAATACTATCAGGATATACTATTTCTTTTTAACTCTAGTCTCTCTTACCTTCCACAAACACCATTTAAACCCATCCATGTTGCTGACATATAGAAAGGTGCTCAATATGGTTTGGGACAAGGAAATAGGTAAAGAATAACCACATTGCGATGAAATATTCCCTGGTATTACCTATATTTTAATAAGGTAGCACTAGTGTTTTAATAAAGTTTATCTGCTATTAAGTATAGAAAGGTCATGTAGTATAAAAGCAAAATTGTCATACTTCATAGCCTATCATATTTTATAATATATTAAAATAGTGTTCTTGAGACTGAAAAAATAAAAACTGCCTTTTAAAAGTAACAAAAAATAATTGAGTTATATTGGCAGATGATTTATTTTGTTGTTCTTATAATTCAAAACAGTTTGCTAGAATAAGAACTTCCAATGAGGAAAGGAATGTAGGCATTACATGCTGATATATAGTTTTACATTCTTCCATCTCTAGGAGTAAAATGCAGAGAAATAAACATGTAAAAACTTCATAGACATCATACCTATCACCTTCTAGTATACTATAAAATTTGGTCAGTCATTATCTTTATCACTATTTTTGTGTCCTTCTGCAATAATTTAAGCTCTATTAGTGTAAGAATCTCTGTCTTTACTGGTATCTGATGTAAACATATGGGCTACAACCATGGTGGACACAGAGTATATTTGTAATTTTTTTCAAAAATTATTAGATAGTTGCAAACTATATATCTTCAATAGTTTGTTGTTAAAAGGGGTAATTTGCACAGTAGACCTGCATTCTTCAACATATCCCAGGGTTTTTCATTTGCAGTCGTTTAATGTTATGGCTTGTTCTGATAATCTCGATATTTAAATCTCTTATCTTCTAAACAGAAATCAACAGTGTTACATCAACAAGTGTTAAATCAACCATTTAGTGGTTAATGAAGTGGTCCACATTTCATTCTTATATACACTTATTACTAATTTAAAAAGTAAAAACTGTAATTAATGTTATAAGAATATAGGGACTCTATTACTAAACCAGCTTGAAGTACATGGTTCTAAAAAATTTGTTTTCAAAATCTGTTTTACCTACAAAACTGGGAGAATCTGTCATTTATCTCAAGGAGAACAGCATGAAGAAAAGATACTGAAGAAAGACAAATGACTATTTTACTGCATATTTCAGAAACTGTGGCCACAGAACCAACTTAGAATTTGGAACTTCTGCAACAATGATTATTTAAAAATAGAAAATAAAATGAAAACTCTTATAATTAGACTGACTAGAAATATATCCGTTTTTAATAACTGTGTTAGTTATAAAAGTTAGCAAAATAGTCATTAGCTATACAACCAAGTACAAGAAAAATAACTGTCATAATGATGCCTATATATTTCAAAGTTTTTATTTTATTTTTAATATGCTTTCATGTGTGTTTGCGCATGCACACATGTATGTGTGTATTCTTTTCCTTTTAATTAGCCTAATTCATAGCAAAATTAAGCAGAAAATACAGAGAATTCCCTTATATTCCCTGCTCCCCTTCTCTGTATATACATAGTTGACTCCACTATCAATATTCTACACCAGAGTGGTACATTTGTTACAATTCATGAATCTATGTTAACACATAATTATTCCACAAAGTTAATAGTTTACTTCAGGGTTCACTCTTGGGCACTGTACCTTTTATGGGTCTTGACAATTGTGTGTTGATATACATCCACCATTATACCATGATACAGAATAGTTTCACTGCCCTAAACCCTCGGCTTCATCTATTCATACTTCCCTCCCCACTAATCTTTTATTAGTGACCCCTCATCTTTTTGTTGTCTCATAGTTTTGCCTTTTCAGAATGCCATATAGTTTCAGTCACATAATATGTAGGCTTTTCATATTTGCTTCTTTCAGTTAGTAATATGCATTCAAGTTTACACCATAATTTTTGATGATTTATTAACTCCTTCCAGCACTAAATAATATTTTAGTATCTGGATATACCACAGTTTGTTTATCTATTCACCTACTGAAGGATATCTTAGTTGCTTCCAAGTTTTGGCATCTATGCATTAAGCTGCCACACACATATGCATGTAGATTTTGGTGTAGATATGTTTTAATTCCTTTGTGTAAGACCCTAGGAGTGCAATTGCTGGATCACATGGTAAGAGTATGTTTAATTTTGTAGGACTGATGAACTGCCTTCCAAAGCGGCTGCACTATTTTACATCCCCACCAGCAATGAATGAGAGTTCTTGTTGCTCCACACCTTCATCACAATTTGGTGTCAGTGTTCCAGATTTTGATCATCCTAATAGGTATGTATTGGTATCTCATTGTTGTTTCAATTTGCATTTCTTAACAACAAGATGTGAAGCACCTTTTCATATGCTTACTTGCCATATGTATATGTTTATTTTCTGTAGTGAGGTGTCCATTCATGTCTTTTGCCTATTTTTTAAGTAAGATTTGTTCTTTTCTTATGATTGAGCCCAGTGCAGGTCTTGAGCTCACATCCCTGGGATCAAGACCTGAGCTGAGGTGAAGAGTTGGATGCTTAACTGACTGAACCACCCAGGTGCCCCTCTTATGATTGAGTTTTAAGAGTTCTTTGTACCTGAAACAATTTAAATAATGTTATTCTGTATATTAACCAACTGGAATTTAAACAAAAACTTAAAACCAAAAAAAAAAGATAGTTCTTTATATATTGTTGATAACAGTCCTTTAATACATATATCTCTTACATATATTTTCTTGTAGTCTGTGGCTTGTAATCTCATTCCCTTTCACAGAGCAGAAAAAATAATTTTAATAAAGTTCATCTTATCAATTCTTTCTGTCATGGATCATGCCTTTGAGTTTGTAACTAAAAAGTTATCATCATGACCAAAGTCATCTAGACTTTCTCCTATGTTATCTCCTAGGAGTTTTGTAAGTTAAGGTCTGTGATCCATTTTTAATTTCTGTGAAGAATGTAAAGTCTGTGTTTACATTTTGTTTGTTTGACTGTTTTATATGTGGATATCCAGAGTTCCAGCACCTGTTGTTGAAAAGACTTTTAGTGTTTGCCTTTGCTTCTTTGCCAGAAATCAATTGACTGTATTTATGTGGTTCTGTTTGGGATCTGTATTCCGTTTTATCGATCTCTTTGTCTGTTCTTTTGCCGGTACCACACTGCTTTAGTTACTGTAGCTTTATAGTAAGTCTTGAAGTCGGGTAGTATTAGTCCTCCAATTTTGTTATATCCTTCAAAATTGGTTACCTTTCTTGGTGTTTTGCTTCTCCATATAAATTTTAGAACTGATTTGATGATATCCACAAAATAAATTACCAGTATTTTGGTTGGGATAGTGGTGAATCCATACATCAAGTTGAAAATAATTGACACCTTAACAATGCTGAATGTTCCTATCCATGAACGTAGAATCTCTCTTCATTTGATTTTTTAAAAAGTTTCTTCCATCAGAGTTTTGTAGATTTTTATTATTTATCTTGTACTATTGGTTTGCCAACTCCTTGAGAATTTCCATGGTGTAATCTGAAATTGGCCCTCATTCATTGAGGGTAGGGAGAGACCAAAGAAATAGAAAACCCACTCCATATTGGTAGGTGGCAGTCTTGATAAACAAGGGAAGTTACTTGTAAGGCTTGTCTTGGATGGCTGCGAGATGAGTAGATCTTCCCACCTACCCACCAGCATCATTAAAGTTTGTAAAAACACTTAACTAGGTTCAGTCATGTATACAGTCCAGATAGCCTCAACACCACATTTCTATCTCAAAGTTGTGCCCTTGGAACAGCTTCTGTGTATGGAGAAGGCAAGCAGAAAGCATATTTCAATAACAAGGGAAGGGGTAAAGAGTCTCTAATTGCCAGAGTCCAAGTTGAGGATCAACTGGTTGTCACATTTTCTTGATTATCTCCTCCAAATTCTTTCTTGATTATCTCCTCCAAAATTCTGTTAGATATATGGGTAAGTATTTATTTTCCTTTGGAGAAGGGAGTTTAATGTAAATGGCATTGGGTTTCTAATATCAAGTCCCACTCATTAATTGTTGCTATGTAGGAAAGTAGTTGACTTTTTTTATATTAACCTGTATCCTGCAACCTTGTTACAATTGCTTATTAGCTTGAGGAGTTTTTTTGTTGATTCTTTCAGGTTTTCTTAAAAAAATTTTTTTTAACATTTATTTATTTTTGAGAGACAGAGACAGAGCATGAGCAGGGGAGGAGCAAAGAGAGAGAGAGTGAGACACAGAATCTGGAAGCAGGCTCCAGGTTCTGAGCTGTCAGCACTGAGCCTGACATGGGGCTTGAACTCACGAATCATGAGATCATGACTTGGCCGAAGTCAGAGGCCTTACTGACTGAGCCATGCAGGTGCTCCAATTTTAGGTTTTCTTCATCGACAATTATGTCATTTGAAAACAAAGACAATTTTTTTTCCTAATCTCAGGTTCTTTTCTTGTCTTACTGAATTAGCTAGGATTCCAATATGATGCTGTAAAGGATAATGGGTGGAAATATCCTTGTCTTAGTGGGAAAGTTGTATGTATTTATCAATACTTTTTGTACATGGATTTTTAAAGAAAAAACAATGAAACCTCAACATAGGTTTTAGTCACTGACTAAAGTTGTATTATGCACTGCTGTAAGTTAAATATTGTACTAAAAGTATGCACTTCCTGTCTAATCTAATAATGGCTAATCTTTTGTTTACTTTATGTCAAGGAATGTTCTTAAAGACTTACACTTATTAACTCATTTAGTCTTTTTTTAAAATTAATTAATTAATTAATTTATTTATGTTGAGAGAGAGAGTGAGAGAAAAGCACAAGGAAGGGAAGGACGGAGGGGCAGGGTGGGCTCAAACCCACCAACTGTGAGATCATGACCTGAGCCAAACAAAGTCAGATGCTTAACTGATTGAGCCACCCAGGGGCCCCTTAACTCATTTAGTCTTGATTATTATTCTTAGTTGACAAATAGGTAACCTGAAATAGGAAGAGGTTTAATAAGTTGCTAGAGGTTTCACAGCCATTATGTCATAGAGCCAGGTTGTAACATCATGGAATCTAGAAAGTCTTTGTGCTTAACTATGAAGCTATACAATTATGTAATAAAAAGTCATGACATCTAATATTGTATAGTTTAGTTATGATGTTAAGATATATATTTTACAAGTTAAATGGCCTTAATATGATTTTGTAATGAATAACACCAACATCAAATTCGGTGAGGCTTTCAGAAAGAGGATGATCCGCCTGGATGAGATGGACTTTAGTCAGCAGAAGACCGCAGGTTGGCCATTGAGTTTCAGAGAAGAAGGGGAGGTATTGCTGAGTAGGGTTTATATTATGAGCTATATGTAGTTAAAAAGAAGACGAGGCATTTCAGTGGAAAACAGATTATTCAAGATGGCATAAGGAGAAGACAAAATATTGTATGCATAATTGCTCCTGAGATAAAGATCAATACTTACATAATTTTGGATTGGAATGGTATTCTTAAAACATAAAAGAAAAGCCCAAAATCAAATCATAAAGGTTAATCTCTCTGACTACATTTTCAAATATTAAAACTTATGTGTATTAAAGTAAACTGTAAGTATTGTAGAGAGCAAATGATAAATTGAAAAAAAATACTGGCAGCATATCTGACAAAGGGGTAATATATTTGTACCTAAATTAAAAATAGTAAATCAATGAAATATATAAAATATAATATAAAATATAATAAAAAATCAGAGCCAATATAATAATGAAAAAATAGTCAAAATCTACCAGGAGGAAATTTACAAAAGAAATATGGGGGTACCACACAAGGTATTGTTCACAATAAATATTGAATAATATTTTTAATTGTTTTTTGAATTAATTTTAAGTAATACTGTCCATTATTCTGTCCAACATTGTCAAAGATTATTTTACTTTGTTTGTTTTTCAAAGTTTATTTATTTTTGAGAGAGAGGGAGAGAGAACAGGGGAGGGGCAGAGAGAGGAGCAGAGGATCTAATGCGGGCTCTGTGCTGACAGCAGATAGCCCAATGTGGGGCTTGAATTCATGAACTGCAAGATCACAACCCGAGTGGAAGTCAGAAACTTAACTGACTGAGCCACCCAGGCACCCCTCAAATATTAATTTACGTGATAATATGGGTAGGGGGGCCTGAATGTCTCAGTTGGTTGAGTGCCCAACTCTTGATTTTGGTTCAGGTCATGATCTCACAGTTCATGGGTTGAGCCCTGCATCAGAAGTTGGGATTCTCTCCCTCTTCTTTTGCCCCCTCCCCACTCATGCTGTCTCTGTCTCTGTTTCTCTCTTTCTTCAAAATAAATAAATAAATAAACTTTTTAAAAAGTGATAATACAGCTATTACAGAAATAGAATGTCATTTTCTTCTGGAGGAAAAGTAAACTGTCAAATGCATCCAGGAAATAAATATGATATGTATCTCTCTGTTTCTCTTTCTAAATAAATAAACGTTAACAAAAGTACAAAAACATAGGCATGGATACTTTTCTATGTAATAAACTATCAGTGAATTAAATAGAATAAAAAAATCAAAATAATAAATTTAATTTTCAGTAAAATCTAAACTCTGTTCTTAGAATATGATAGAGGTGTGGATCATAGCTATAATATAAATATTAAGCACTGATTTCCATGCAAATTTCATCTAGTTACTTGTTCAAGAAAATATATGGTGTTTACCCTCATGGATATTTAATCTTAACGTTTTTCAGAATTTTTGTTGAATACAGATGTTTAAAAATACACTTAGATTGTGTAAGATTTCCAAAGAGATGATATCCTTAGGTAAACATTATGTAAACATCTGAAATAGTTAAATAATTAATGTTCCTACCTGTGAAACCCTAAAAAGGTTACCTAAACTCTGTGCCTCAATTTTGCCAACTATAAAACCAAGTATAATTGTAATTCCTACTTCACAGATTTGTTGTGAGGAGCATGTACTAATACATGTAAAGATAACCAGGACAATGATCAGTAATAGGTATTTTAGAATTATGTTATTTTGCAGCATTTTTGTTAAATTGTTAAATGATTCATACGGTTAGTAACTGTATAACAGTTACTTCCTGTATAACAAACAGGAAGTCAGTATAGCCAATATAGAAGGAAATAAAGAGGTGTGAGAATTTGTGTTTCAATGTGTCCATATAAGCAATGCAGTTATTTTCCTATAAATTAAATATGTTCTTGGTCTTTTCCAATTAAACTTCCATTGACTTTCCACGATTCAATCCAAGCACCTTCCCTTGGGAAAAGATATCCTCCAAATGGCCTCAATATTCCAATATTAATTCATCTCTTATCACTTATTCCACTTTCCCTTGGTGAAATCCAGACTAAGTTTCTTATGGTTCCCCAGATTTATCATATCCTTTAAAACTCTATATTTTTCACATGCTATTCCTTCTATTTGGAATACCTAAAAAAATAAAATAAGAAAAAAGCCCTATTCTCAACCTAAAAACTTCTCATCAATCTTAAAGTATAGATTTCATGCCAACTCTTCTGAGAAGTTACATTCGACTTCCATTTAATTTCACATCTGTTTGTTAATAACACAGGTTGGATTGTATTTTGTCTTTTTAGAAGAATGTTCTCCCAAAAATTGTGAACTCCATAAACACATATGATGGCCACATTTGTACTTTTATTTTGTTTCTGCATATTGTTTTTTACATGGGGAAAATCATTGTTTGTTAAGGGAATCAGTAGGTCACAGAGATTCATGAACTAAAGGGTTTTTCCAAAGTAAATAATCTTTATGTGCTTAACATGTGAGAGAAGAGAGAACTGTATCTGTATACCCACTATGTGCTTTACATATACTGATTTCATTAACGTTCACACAATCCCAACTAAGTGCATAGTAGTCCCATTTTATAGATGAAAAAGTGGAAATCTTGTGCCTTACCCAAAACACAGAATTCTCTGATTCTGTTTGTTTTCAAAACAGTTTTTAAATTTTAATGTTTAAACTAAATAAAATCATTATGATTGTTAATGTAATCTGTAAATAAATAAGATTGAAACTAAAACTGATTTACTTTTGGCATGATAGGTAATGTAACAAAATATTTAATATTTTAAACAAACCAGTTTTTGTGATATGACCTATTTTACAATAACTTTCTTTTATTCTGTCACCCAGATGATGTAATTATGAAATGTTTAGTCTAACTGAAAGAATTATTTATCATGTTTTAGTTGTTTGGAGATTTCATTCGAATGTTATAGCTACCTATGTGACAGTGATCAGAGGAAAATGAAGGATATTATGTTTTATGTCAAACTCACTGCAATGGAGATTTAAAACTTTGATGGCCAAAGGGTAGACAATTCTTCTAAAACAGAACATTTGAAGTTGTAACCAAAGTAACAAGTATGTGATAACATATTTTCCTTCTTTGTAGCCCTCAGGGTCAGAATAATAATAACAGAAGTTATATTATGTCATCTTATGTAGATATCACCTCCAAGGTAATTCATTTCATGCTGTTCTTTTTAAGAGAATAAAGAGACATGGTACAGTGTTACATAACCAAAAGGAAGGTCAAAATCTTAAAGTACTCTGTTGATATAATCTGGTTAGGTGTGAAAAGATTAAATGATAGCTAAAGAAAAACTGATTAGGTAGAAAACAGTAATCTGGAATTGTTTTCCTTAGTGAAATGAAAATATCCTTGCAAAATACTAAAAGCACAGTGCAATAAAGCAAAATCATAACCTTCTCACAATAAATTTTGAGTAATTGCTAATCTCTAGAATGTAGGGTCTTTGGAGATATGTTTAGTGACATATGTAGAAGGTTTATGAAAGTGCAGTATTCATATGCACAAGATATGTGCACAATATAATATTTAGAGTAAGAAAATAGTGTATGTGGGTGAGAGAGTGTATGTGAAATTTTAAGTATATGAGAAAGCTAATCTTTATGGTTTTGATTAGGAACTATACTGAAATTGTTATATAATTATCAGCATGAGCATGTACAAAATTGCAAATACGAGACTATAGTGTAGAAATCATACATATTAGTTTTCAGATTGTACTATAAATAACCCTTATATTTTTATTTGGGTAATAATCTCAAGAAAGAAAAGCTATAAGGATTATAAAAGAAATCTATGATAAAGAGCCCAGCATGAAGCCAAAAACATCTGAAACAGATCTTCTTGAATATATAAAATATAGGTTATTTTTCTTCTGACAAGAGTATATTGGTGTCATAATAAATAAGATCAAGGTTAGAAACCTGTATGGGTTCTCAGCTAAAAGAATTTCGCCGTTAGTGTTTTCGGAATGAGAACAGTTGGTGCCTGAGCTTAAATAGTGTGCCTCCTTCTTGCCTTTGCTCGAACTGTCATAAATAGCTGTAGTGGTAAACAGCATAAAGAAACTGTGAAAGCTTCAATATTAGATTGGGTGGTAAGAAAGGGGTACAGGTCACATTCTATGTTTGAGCCTAACCAAATGCATCCAACAGATTTTCAACAAAACTAAATGTGTTCTGCTTAACTTAAAAAATAACATACCATTACCACATCATTGAAGGGAAAATCGATCCTAAACCCCCCCCCCCCATAAAAAAAAAGGCAGGACATTTTACACATTCTTCCCCATGTATAGAAAACTTGGTAAAATGGTGCTTAAGATTGTTAATGAGGAGACAGTGACAGAAGTCATGAAGACCTGCACTGTGACTTTCTTTCAAAGAATTCAGAATCTCAGTCTGTGTTACAATATAATTCAGGCACAAATGTAATAAGCCCTAAGAGATAGTCACATTCAAAATTCTCAAAAACCTATTCCTTAATATATAGAATGTATTAGGATTTTAAAATCATTAATCTTTTTATCCATGATAAGCCATTTAAACCTTTCATTTTCTTTCCAGATTTCTAGAAAGCTTTAATTGGATTGAAAGAAACATTGAAGCCTGAAAAACTGTTATACTTCCTAGGGATAGATACCATGTACATTAAAACCCTGGGGTTCTCTGCTCTTCAAGAAAGCAAAAAACCTCTTCATGTGCTACAAAGCCCATTCTTCTGTGTGTCATTTTTCAGTTTCCTCAGACATTCTTTTAAAATGCTATATAAGTCCCATATTTCATATATAGAAAATTTGGTTATCTACAAAGATAAAAAGCATAACTTTAATACATATTAAAATGTCATACAGAGACATTTAAATTGTATCTCTGCCATGGGTCCTTACCAATGCATTTCTAGTAGTTTAGTAAGGTCCTAGAACAATTTTGCGAAGAGACTTGACTTTCTCTCGGTATTATATACCACTACGTTATAACATACAACACACAATACACATTTCAGTGTGAAAATGCTAAAGCACATTTACAGCCAAGCCACCATAACTAAATGTTTTGTTTAAATTATATGATGTAATAAATAAAAGCAATGACTGTATTTCTGTGGGACAGAATTCTTAAAAGTAAAATTGTTGGAAAAAAGAACATACACATTTTATTTTTTATTTACTTTTTTTAAAGTTTATTTATTTTGAGAAAGAGAGAAAGCTCATGAGCAGGGGAGGGGCAGAAAGAAAGGAAGAGAAAGTCCCAGGCACTTGTCAGTGGGGAGTGCGATGTGGGGCTCGAATTCACAAACTGTGAGATCATGACCTGAGCTGAAACCAAGAGTCAGAAGCTTAAGTGACTGGGCCACCCAGGCACCCCCAGGACATACACATTTTAAATGTGGAAGCTGCCGGGGCGCCTGGGTGGCGCAGTCGGTTAAGCGTCCGACTTCAGCCAGGTCACGATCTCGCGGTCTGGGAGTTCGAGCCCCGTGTCGGGCTCTGGGCTGATGGCTCAGAGCCTGGAGCCTGCTTCCGATTCTGTGTCTCCCTCTCTCTCTGCCCCTCCCCTGTTCATGCTCTGTCTCTCTCTGTCCCAAAAATATATAAACGTTGAAAAAAAAATTTTAAAAAAAATGTGGAAAATGCCAAATTAATATCCAAAAGTTTATACTACTTTAAGATTCAAACAACAGCACATCAAAGTATCCAATCTTTTCATTCTGGCTAGTTCTGGATTTTACTGATTTTTTTTTTTTCACATTATAATGTTCATTAACTTTTTGCCAAATGCAGTTCAAAAGCCTATGTCAGTATTGTTGTAATTATCGTTAATTTTAGAAAACCATTCCATTATTACAATTTGAGTAAACTGCATTTTTTTTCATTTATGAAGCCCAATATGTATTTTGTCAGATTTTCCTTTGGGTTACTTGTTGTTTTAAACAATAAAGAGAAACTCTGTATTTTACTAATACTTCACATTTATTTTATGTAGCACAAGAAGACTCCATTAGTGATTTCTTTGGTTTTTAACTTTTTTCAAGTGAGAATAATTTAATTATTAATAATTTTTTTAAATTTTTTTAACGTTTATTTATTTTTGAGACAGAGAGAGACAGAGCATGAACGGGGGAGGGGCAGAGAGAGGGGGAGACACAGAATCGGAAGCAGGCTCCAGGCTCTGAGCCATCAGCCCAGAGCCTGACGCGGGGCTCGAACTCCCGGACCACGAGATCGTGACCTGGCTGAAGTCGGACGCTTAACCGACTGCGCCACCCAGGCGCCCCTAATTATTAATAATTTAATGTCTAATGCAACATTTTCAACATTCAGTTTTCAAAAATTGAAATTTAACTAACAATCTTATTTAAAAATTACACCTACCTGTATCCCAATTAATTTTCCCTTTAAATAATTTAATTCACTTTATACAAGAAATTTATTGGCAAAATATCAACCTAGCAATGACAAAGTTTTGAAGTATCAAAGAAAACGTAGTGTATTTGATAAAATAAAAGCCAATACCTTCTATCATAAGTAAATTTTTGTGGCAGCTTCAAAATAATCTTTAATATTTTACTTAGTAAATTTGAAAACTACATAGATGATTAACGTATTTCACTGGCATATAAGATAAACTTGCCTTACTTTATCAAAGTGATACAAAATGTCATTTCATGTTCCTTCTCTTAATAACTTTTTCAAAGAGTGTTGTGGATTTTTCCCCTTAATAGACACCAAGGATTATTCTGCATATAATACTAAGAAATATATTCATCTCTGCCAAGTGTTTACTCATTGTATAGGCACTTCTTGGCATTTGCAGCCTGATATTAAGGAAGAGTTGAGTGTAAAAAGTACACAGCAAGTCTTGAAATATTAGAAAAGATTTCTGTGAATTCTAAATTCTGAAATATTAGTAATTAATTCAAAATCATAAAATGTTGTACACTGAGATGCATGATAAATAATTTAGTAGGAAACTTAATCACAGGAAAGTAAAATGATCCAATATTTGGTAGTCATATATCTCATACATTTAACAGTATTACATGACAAGTGTTACAATACTCATGTTTTGCATTAAGGGATATGTTTAGTTGAGGCATAAATCAGAAACCAAATCTCCCAATCAAAAGTTATCCTAATCCAGTACCTAACCTAATATTGGGACAGAAATGTCCGACCATAAAACTATATATATTGCAAAATGAGTCACTAGCTCAAAGGTGGCCTCTCCGAGAGCCTTTGCCACCTGACTTTTAAGAAATCCTCAGCTATTTCTAAATCTGAAGCTTCATATAAAATGAAATCCCAGGCAGTGATCCTCAGAAGGATTTTTCAGTTTCTTCTCATTCACTGAGTTCCATCCCAACACTTTCTTCCATGTAATGAACCTGGCTCTGATTCCCACCAATATAGACTATTTTATTCTCCCATTACCCAACAGGACCCAAATTCCGGGCCACTTCAGCCTGCTCTTGGACTCAAAGTAGGTCTGAACTTCAGCCTAATTCACCTGTTTGCATTTCTGCCCTATTTTTAGACCACAAAGATATATATTTTTATTTGTTTGGTTAATTAAAATATAATTTTTTTTTCTGATTTCTAAAATGTCTACATGTAGAAAGAAAAGATAGAAGCAAATACTGGCCAGAATCCAGCAACAAGCCAACTTCAGTTCTTAACACATCTATTTCGTAGATTCTATTTATACGTGTGTACAACTCAGGATATCCTCCTCAAGCAGAAGTTGTTCTCACATGAAAACAAATGTGAAAAAACTAATAACCTGTACTTATTACATATTTTAAAACCAGAAGAGTTAGTGACAAGGTAAGATATAAATTTAAAAGGAAATTCATGTAAACATTTGAAAAGAAAAGGAGTCATGGTATTCATTTAACAGAACAAATTGCACTATGACACTAAGGGAGTAAATTGTTAAGGACTTTTTTTATTGGACTAGTTAAATGTTTTAATTATGCAATGCATTATGTAAAGTTCATTGGATTACAGAGGGCTGATTTATCAGTTCTCCTTTTGTAGGTATATAGATCTATGTTTTTATACTTGCATGTTCATGATGTTGAATTTATTATACCTTTCTAAGTATTACAACTTTTTAAACCAAATATTGCAATTTTTTTTTTACCTTCACCATTAGAGACACTAGAGGGAAGTAGAAGGGATGAAAGGCAGGTAAGCAGAACATCTGAACCACAGATGTAAGCCAGGTAAACCTCGATTAATTCTATGGTCAGGGTTAGGCTAGTAGTTTCCAATTCGTGCCAGATGACCTTCCAACTATGTGTCCTGTGGTCTCCTCACAGTTTTTTTTTTTTTTTTTTTAATTTTTTAATTTTTTCCATGACTTTGTTTTGGTGTTCAATTACCCTAGAATATACAACCTAAATCCTTTTGAAACTTCCAGGCCAAAATACCACAGAGTGATAAAAATATAGAGGTGCTTCTCTAGACTTTTGATCAGAAATAGAATCTGTGATTTGTAGAAAATTGAGATTCACTTTATTTTGGTGTGGTTGTGATTTGTCTATTAACCTCTACTGGTTGGTAGAACAATTTGCAATGGAATGCATGTATCTGCAATAAGATGCCCAGAAATTTCCACAAGGCACTGGCTAATTATCAGGGCTTTCTACATAATCCTTTTCCATAGTACCAATCTTGCAGCTAGAATAGGTCTGTTGATATTAAACCCTGTGTGGACACACTTAAACTAAAAAGGAAACTTAGAATGTAAGTGAGTATCTGACAAAAAAAAAAAAAAAAAAAAAAAACAAAAACAAAAAACAACTGTTTTCCGGGTATTGGAATTTTCTTGAGCCTCCTCGTAACAATTTCCTGTAAACTGCACATGATGGTCTTATGAACCACAGTCTATAAGATCTCTTTAATCAACTAAATATACCAAGTTATGTATCATATCAAGTTTTGTAGTATATACAACCAAGTTCCCAGTATCTCCATTTGTCTAACTGCACTTATCAAGACAGAATAAAACAGATATTAAATTTATTTTTAATTAAGGTCCATTGATCTTTTTTTTTTAAATTTTGATCAATTTTTTTCAATTTCATTACATAACATTTTTAAATATTTTTTTATTTTAAAGACATTTAGTTTAAAAAAAACTCAAAATTTAGAAAGAATAACATGAGGGATACGATGGGATTCCAAATTTAGTCTTTACCAAAGGCAGTGCAGGCTTATCACATTTACACCCTCTTCTCACTTGCTCCTAGAAATACTCTAGAAACTGGGCTTTTACTATTAAGATAAATTAAAAGATTGTAAATACTCAGTAGTGCAATACCGAATTATATGATAGTTCTATTTTTAATTTTTTGAGGGACAACCATACTGTCTTCCACAGTGGCTCCACCATTTGCATTCCCATCAATAGCACACAAGGGTTCCTTTTTCTCCACATCTTCGCCAACACTTTTTGTTTCTTACATTTTTGTGTTTTTACTGTCGTTGGATGAAGTGGTCTATTGATGTCAGTTTTTTCCTGTTGATTGATGGTTTTGTTGAGCGCAACTATATCCTCAATGATTTTCTCTCTTCTGTACCTGTCCATTTCTGAGAGAGAGGCATTGTGGTCTCCAACTATGATAGTGGATTCACCTTTTTCTCCTTGCACTTCTGTTAGTTTTGGCTCATGTAGTTTGATGCTGTGTTGTTAGGTACACTCATGTTAAAGATTTTTATATCTTCTTTAGTAATTGATCTCTTTATCATTATGTAATGTAATTTATTCCTGATAACTTTTCCTTGCTTTGTAGTTTGCTGTGTCTGAAATAATACAGCCATTCCTGCTTTCCTTTGATTAGTGTTAGAATGGGATATTTTTCTCCATCCATTTACTTTTTAATCTATACGTGTCTTTATATTCAAAGTGGGTTTCTTGTAGACAACGCATAGTTGAATTTTGGTTTTGATCCATTCTGACAATCTCTCACTTTTAATTAGTACACTTAGGCCATTAACACTCAAAGTAATTACTGGTATACTTGAATACCAGAAAGCATGTAGAAAGCATGATTATGAATGTGTAGTTGTAACTCAATAGTAAGTCACTGTACTTTGTTAAGATAGATAAAATGGAATCAAATGGAATGAGCTATTAAATTTTTTCAAATATCCACTGTATTTACTACTGTTTTCTGTTTGTTGCCCTTGTTCAATGTTCCTACTTTTGTCTTCCACTTTGTTTAACTTTTGTGGTTTTAATTTAACACTTTATATGATTCCATTTTTTGTCCATTCTTAACATGTCACTTGTACTTTTCTTTACTTTTTTAGTGTTGCCCCAGAGTTTGCATTATCTATACATATATATTTACAACTACGAAGTTCACTTTGAAATAACATTATCCAACTTTATAGGTGGTGTGAGTACCTTATAAATAACAAATTAATCCTATTTCTCCTGTCTTGTATCATTGCTGTTATTCATTTCACTTATATATAATTACACATAGAATTGTACATTATATATATATATATATATACATATATTATGTAGCTTATGTATACATCTTGTGTGTGTATGTGTGTATATATGTATATTATACATACTGGTATGTATGTATATATAATATATATAGATAAACATATATAATCAAATATTATTTCTATTATTATTTTAGAAAACTGCTACCCATTACATCAAAGAAGAATAAGAAAAAATAGATTTTATTTTACCTTTCTTATTCATTCTTCAAGGATCTGCCTTTCCTTTGTAGCTTGAACTTCCAACCTACATTGTTGTCCTTCTCTCTAACATTTCTTTCAAGGAGAGTTTACCTGAAACAAACTCTCTTAATTTTTGTTTGTCTAAGAAAGTCTTTATTTCTTCATTTATGAAGGGTAAATTTGCAGATTACAAAATTCTTGGTTGGTGGGCTTTTTCTCTCAAACTTTAAAAAAAATTTTTTTTTAACATTTTACTTATTGTTGAGGCAGAGAGAGACAGAGCATGAATGGGGGAGGGGCAGAGAGAGACGGAGACACAGAAGCAGAAGCAGGCTCCAGGCTCTGAGCCATTAGCCCAGAGCCTGATGCGGGGCTTGAACTCGCGGACCGTGAGATGGTGACCTGAGCTGAAGTCGGACGCTTAACCGACTGAGCCACCCAGGCGCCTCTCTCTCAAACTTTTAAATATTTATTTGCTCTCTTATTTGCATGGTTTCTAAGAAATCAGATGTAATTCTTACCATTTTTCCTGGATAGTTAAGATGTTTATTTTTTCCTATGGCTTCTTTAAGGATTTTTCCTTTATTTTTAATTTTCTGTAGTTTTAAAATGTTCTACCTAAGTATAAATTTATTTATTTATTTATTTATTTATTTATTTATTTATTTAATGTTTATTTCTTTATTTTGAGGAAGGAGAGAGGGACAGAGAGAGGGAGAGAGAGAGAGAGAGAGAAAGAGAGAAAGAGAGAATCCCAAGCAGGCACCACTGCTTGGAGTGTAGAGCCTCTATACAGGGCTTGAACTCACAATTCATGAGATTATGACCTGATCCAAATCAAGAGTCAGATGCTTAACCGACTGAACCACCCAGGTGTCCCTAGGTATAGTTTTCTTGGCATTTATTTTGCTTTGTAAATTCTGAACTTCCTGATCAGTGGTTTGGTGTCTGATGGTAATTGGGGGAAATTCTGAGATTAGTATTTCAAATATTCTTCTTTTCCTTTCTCACTCTCTTCTAATATTCCCATTATGTGCATGTTATGCCTTTTGTCGTGTTCCACAGTCCTTGGATATTCTGTTCTAATTTTTTTTTCAGTCTCTGTTCTCTTTGTTTTTTAGTCGTCAAGGATTCCATTGAGATATTCTCAAGTTCAGATACTGTCTCCTCATCCATGTCCGTTCTAATAATAAGCCCATCAAAAGCATTTTCTGCTACAGTTTTTGATCTCTAGGGTTTCTCTTGGCTCTTTCTTAGGATGTGTATCTCCCTACTTACATTGCCCATGTTATCTTGCATGCTCTCTACTTCTGTGTTAGAGCTGTTAGTATAGTAACTATTGTTGTTTTTAGTTCCCAGTCTGATCCCTCCAATATACCAGCCATGTCTATTTCTGATGTTTACTCTGCCTCTTCAAATTATGTTTATTGTCTTTTGGTATGCCTTGTAATATTTTCTTGACAGCTGGGCGTGATGTACTGGGTAGAAGGAAGTGCTGTAAAAAAAGCCATTAGTAATAACATGTTAAAATATGAGAGGAAGGAAATCTTCTATAGTCCTATGATTATCTCTTTGTCTTTTCATGAGCCTGGGCCTCTGGACTAGGAACTTCAAAAGTTCTTCTGAGGGATGCTCAGTAGGTGATTGTCTGACTTCAGCTCAGGTCATGACCTCACAGTTTGTGAATTCACAACCTGCATCAAGGTCTGTGCTGACAGTGCACAGCCTGCTTGGGATTCTCTCTCTCTCCCTCTGTCTCTGCTCCTTCCTTGATCTCTCTTTCAAAATAAATGAATAAAACTTAAAAAAAAAAAGTTCTTCTAAGTCTTTTCTCCTGTATGTAGGTGACACAGGATGGCTAGAGTAGGTTGGAGTGGGCTATTTTCCTGTCCACTGTGACAGGCAATTTTGGGCTAAAGCACAATCATTACCTTTTCAAGGGAGTTAAACCAAAGTCCCATCCAATTCCTGAATTCAGCTTAAAATTCAAGATTCCTGTTTGATCTTTTTATCATGCTTAGATTTAGCTACTCTTAGACTGACAGAGATGAGTGAAAGAGAAGACAGAGAGAGGAGTCTTATTAGTTCCCTACACACAATGATGGAGCTCAAATAAAATAACATCAATAAGGTTTTTAAAATTTTCAATAACAGAACGAGAAGATATAATATGCAGCTGTCCTAACAATGTTGTACATACAATGTTTGAATCCTATGCAACCATCATTGCAAAGGCCTTCCCTGAGAAAGGGGAATGATTCTTTATTAATTTATACATCTGCTGTGGTAGTAAGGGTAATCCTTTGGATTTTTGACTGTATTATGAGAAGTTCTTCATTTACCTCTCATGGTCATTTCTAAATTATGTGTTGTGAAATTTGCACTTGGAGTTCGTAATCATTTGCAAATCCCTTCCTGAATATGTAAGGAAGAAATAAATTTGTGTTCTGTCACATTCAGTTAAGGCTTTTTGAGTCCAAGCTGGAGATATCTTGGCCATAGATTTCTCTCACCATTTCAGTAGGGTTCTTTCTACTTTCAAACAATTTCATGTGCCAAAATATCCAAAATTATTTCCAAGACATTACTCTCAAACCTGGCTTAACATGTTTTCTCCACCAAGTCCTTCTCTCAAGTCACTGGTTAATATTTTGATGCCATCCAGAAAAAAGAAGGAAGGGCCACTCTTTTAATCTTGTGTTTCCCTTGAGCCACTGTATTGAGCTGAGAGGTTTTATTTTCATTTGTCACTGAAAACATTAATAAATCCTACTTCTTACTCTCTGAGGTCTAAAAGAAGGCAGTGTTTTCAATCATAAAGAATGAAGAAATATGCCATCCTTACTCTCTTCCAACCTCTGATTTTCTGCTTTTGCTCCCCATTGGCCAAACACATCTCAATTCCAGAGAGCACAAGACACCTTTGGTGCAGGGAAGGCTGCCAGGGCACACAGGATGGAGAAGAATGAAAAGTGGCTTTGGAGAGGCAAATGACAGATAACTAGCACAGTCCTTATCTCTTATGTTTTCTTACATATGGATATGGAAAACTGTTTCTGTAATTCAAGTCTAGATCCTTCTTAAACTTTGTATCATTAAAGGAACACAAGAACATTTAGCAACATTCTCCTCATTAAAGTTGATACAATTTGGTAACCTTTCAGTATATAATTACATTTTCTTTTAATCCTTTTTAAATTCACTATAAACCTTATAGACATTCAAGATTTTTATAGTGTTGAAACCACAATTACAGTCACTTGAAATTCTAAAAATAATACCAAAAGATATATCCTAAGTGATCTGATAAGGATTATTTTTATTTTTTAATTTTTTTTTCAACGTTTATTTATTTTTGGGACAGAGAGAGACACAGCATGAACGGGGGAGGGGCAAAGAGAGAGGGAGACACAGAATCGGAAACAGGCTCCAGGCTCTGAGCCATCAGCCCAGAGCCTGACGCGGGGCTCGAACTCACGGACCGCGAGATCGTGACCTGGCTGAAGTCGGACGCTTAACCGACTGCGCCACCCAGGCGCCCCGATAAGGATTATTTTTAAAGAAAAAAAAATGTATCTTGGTATTTCTCCCATAAAATATTGTTAATCAGTAGATATAATGTAATAAATATTAGTTACTCAACTTATAATATGTAAAAATTTTGATGTTAAAATAGATCTTAAATATATAAATGTGTGTGTATGAGTGTGTGTATATATATAATATATACATATATAATATATATACATATATACATATATACATATATAATATATACATATATAATATATATAATATATACATACATAATATATAATATATACATATATATGTATATGTATGTAAATATACATACAATACATATATACATATAATATATAATATATATAATATATACATATAATATATACATATATATGTACATATAACATATATATTATATATATATATATATATATAGCTTTTGTCTTATGTGATTTTAACTTTAATAATGGCTTGTTGGCATTTCAAGGTTGCCAAGAAAACATTTAGGAGAAACACCACTAATTCTAGTAATTTTTGTATATTTTACACAATACATTACCAATTTGAAAAGAAATGAATATGTTATTATGGCCCTTAGGGAGGATAGTATGAACTTATTTAGAGATTATAATAGGAGACCAAGAAATCATTAAGTATAACAAATTATTAAAATGTTTGATTCTATTTGTTCAGAAAACTCAAAAGTCCTTTGTGGGTAAAAACAAAAAATGAAAATATAAAAACTTGATGTAGGATATATCAAATCTAATGTGTATTCAGATTTTGTTTGGATTATGGAGTTGTTTGATAAAATGTATAAATAAAACTATTTTTTTCCATTTTTTAATATGAAATTTATTGTCAAATTGGTTTCCATACAACACCCAGTGCTCATCGCAACAGGTGCCCTCTATGCCCATCACCCACTTTCCAAATACCATCATACAAATCCAACATAACTTCTTTTGAAAAGAAAGGGTACATATATTTTTAGTGCCTTGCTGTTACATGTTTCTGCTTTGTTTCAAATGTCATCCAACTCTGTTAATAACAGTAAATAGATGGATGCAGACGGATTGACTCAGAATACTTAGTGGAAGAACACTAACAGTCTTCAAAAATGTTTAACTTTATTTCAGCACTTGCTTGCCGGTATTATTTTAGCCACTTCTAATATCTTGCTGAGGAATGCTAAAAAAAAATTGTTAGCGATTTGTGAAAATGCCATCATGTTAATGCATACGGCTTTTTTTCCTGTTCACATTTTGCAAAATAGCATACTTTATTTTTCTTTCATAGATTGCCAAAATAAAATATGTCAGAGAGTTTTCCTGTGTAAAAGCTTGGTATTATCATTTTTCCCTTGCAATTTTGTTGGTAATTCATTTTTTTTGAAAAAAGCAATAATGATAAAGTTTACTAAAGTTTTAACTTAAATGCTGGAAAGGTTTGAACAGGATTTGATGTCCCCTTGCATAAGAAATTGCAATTTTCTCTTCATACATAGTTTAAGATCTGCCTGGATATTTTTGCTTCAGGAAAAACCTTTGTAATATTTTATTATTCCCCCTATGACAGCCTTGTCAAAATGATTGGATGTCATTTTTGAGGAATATTCATTCAACAATATTCATGTAGCCATGCATTTCACAATAGTTTTGGAGAAGCCATTGCCTCACCTTTCCTTCCTAGTGCTGTAGTTTAACAGATAACTTGTAACTGAACTTAGAATTCTACTATATACATAATATTTTGTTTTTTCCTTTCAGTAATCTACTCTAATAAGAAAGACAAAAATAAGAAAACAAGGTGACACTATGGATTTTATTGAGGAAGCAAGAAATAAAGACTCCAGAGTTTGCCTGAGAAAAGCATAAATTTAACCCCAAATACTATCCTTTCATCTTGCAGATATGTACAGTAAAACACAATTGTCAACATGAGTATCCTGGAAAGTAAAGTTAAACACACACACACACACACACACACACACAGTCCTGAGTTATCAAAGATAAAAATCAATTTTGATCACCACGTTCTAGGAATAAAGCCCAGAAATTCAACACAAACTGCTTGAAATAAAAGAAAGACTGTTGTCAGTCAGTGAAAGAATTGTCAGATTTGTCTGGTCTTTGGACATGTATCTTGGTTATAGATATGTGCCGTTGGTTACAGATAGTGCCATTTTTAAATATGGTTGTGTCCAGTAATTCTGTTTCAGGCTACGTAAAAGTCATGTAAGGCTACATTTTTTTAAAACAAAGTGAAGAGTCTAAGAAGGCTTAACTTTGCAGCAATTTAATTGTTCAGATATTCACAACTCTTGTGATGCTGAAATCTGACCACAGGGCACTGAATATCTCTTACTACCTCCATATCTCATGTACCAAATTAAATGATTTAGAATATACTTAACAAAATTTTCAGAGAAAATGTGGCCTAGAGAAAGAAATACTTGAATCATCTAATAGTGAAAATTATTAAATAAAACAAAAATCAAGAATAAAGGAAAGGTCAATAATATGCTGCACATTATTTACCAAAGTTTGCAGCTTTATCACTGGTAACAATGAATTCTCAATGAATGCCAAATGGCCCCCCAATTAACCAAAGTGTGTTTTGCAAATGATAGCAGAATTTAGCTATTAATAATGGGGCACATGCATGCAGTTTGTCATAATTACACAGTACACTATGATTTGGGGATATGTTTTATTAATTATATATTAAAATGTTTAGTGTTTTAGGGTGTAAATGTTTAAAAGATGAATTGAAATAATTACTTAGTTCATGCATCATTTTCAACACCCCCAAAGCACGTGAATGGGAGCTGTTGAAGATCATTTTAAAAACGTAGGATGTATTCAGACGTAGGGCATGTGTGATACAGGCTAAAAGTTTAGACTTTCCTACATATATTTAGGAAGCTAAGAAAAATCCATGAATATGGAAAAACCTGATCAGAAGAATAAGGTAATTGAATGCTTGGAAAACAAGGAAAAATCATGAAAACAATATAATATTTGTTCTCATGGAGCTAATATAAATTAAAGATAAAAGTGTAAGCAAATAGTCAAAATTCAATAGGAAGCAATGTAATAGGTTTATTCATTATGTGCTGTTTGAGGTGGAGTTTAAAATTGTCTCTATTTTGGAGAAACCACAAAAAACATTGTAACATGATATTATTCCACCTTAGTCCTTAAGGATTAAAGGAAACCTTCAAGTTCTGTCCCTCAAATCAGGCTCAAATTCTTTTATCACAACATATCACATCATATCAGATCCAGGAAAGCACAAGTAATCTCTATCTCCCTTGAATGTCCCCCAGACTACTTAGGCTAGTTTATTCTTTGTTTGTATGCATATAAATTACCCATATTACTAAATCAATTTATATTTGATTGCAGCTTGATTACTTTTTGTATCTCCCTAAGCACCTACCTACTGCACTAAATGACTATAGTCCATTTGGGAGAGGAAATACCCAGAGTCATTTTCATCATGTAATGCTCAGATTAAATAGCTGAAATATTTGAAGACTCTATTAAGTATCTGTAATCTCAGTATCAGATACCAGTCATAGGAAAATTACTGGAACACAATCATGAGTTTTGTGCATGTGTGTGTGTGTGTGTGTGTGTATGAGTATGTGTGTAAGAGAGAGAGAGAGGGAGAGAGAGATTAGTACAAGTTGATTGAAAAGCATAATGTATTAGCAGCCACAAATTCTTATTAGAGGTAGAAGGTAATTTTTTAATTTTTTGTTTGTTTTTAGCTCAAGATCTGACGTTGCATGACTTCATAGGCATTGTATAATACCCGAGTACAAAGAAAATTTAAATAATTAATTTGTTGTGGTCTAAATGCAAATTTTATGTTAACAGATGTTTAAATGCATTTAAAGGTGAAATTGAAACTTAGATTTTTAAGATTGCTAGTCTCAGTCAGTTTTGTTCATAATGCCCTGTCACAATTACGTTCCTTTTGGCTCCTGCAAATTGGTTTACAGAGATGTGTCTTAAGTACAAATGATGCTTGTCATATAATTGGAACTTGGCAAGGGAGGAGTTCCTACATTCTACATTAGAATGTCATCGTGCATGGGGTATAAACAAGCAAATGGAGAATTTGGGCAGAATGTGGGACTGACTCCTGGGATGAATCCTTTAACTTACAACAAATTAGACACAACTATAATTGCAAAATTATTAGCATCTAATCCTCCTGAAGATCAAGACAGATGAAGAAAGCAGAGGATGCGAGACAGATGAATGAATAAAGAAAACATGGTAAATTAAATGTGTGTGTGTATATATATATGTATATATAAATTAAAATATAATAAAATAATATATAATATGAATGTATAATAAATATATAAATATATAATTATAATAAATATATTAAATATAATTAAATAGAATTTATATGTGTATATATAAAACAGAAAGTTTTATTATAATTAATTATAATTATATAATTACATATTTATATATATTTATATTTTCTATAATATATTTATGTATAAATACATACAATATTTATATTTATATATATAAATTCATTCATATATATATATGAAACAGAAAGTAAAATGGTGGTTACCAGAGTCTGGAGGTGAGGATGGGATTTGGGAAAATAAAGGAGTAGGAAAAGCTATTGATCAAAGGTATAAACTTTCAGGGGCACCTGGGTGGCTCAGTCGGTTAAGCGTCCGACTTCAGCCAGGTCACGATCTTGTGGTCCCTGAGTTTGAGCCCTGCGTCGGGCTCTGGGCTGATGGCTCGGAGCCTGGAGCCTGCTTCCTATTCTGTGTCTCCCTCTCTCTCTCTGCCCCTCCCCCGTTCATGCTCTGTCTCTCTCTGTCTCAAAAATAAATAAACGTTAAAAAAATTTTTTTAAAGGTACAAACGTTCAGTATTAAGATAAAAACATTCTGGAAACCTAAAGTACAGCATGGTAACTATAGTTAATAATAATGTAAATGAAATTTGGTAGGACAGTAACTCTTAAGTGTTCTCACACACACCAAAAAAAGGTAATTATGGGAGGGTGGGTGTTAGCTAGCTGGATTGTGGTAATCGTTACACAATGTGGACAATATATAAAAATAACATGTTGTGCACCTTAAGTATATACATTTTTATTTATCAAAAATAAATAAGGAAAATATTGAAAAAAAACTTTTAAAAGGCAGGGGGGGAATGGCCCCATTTTCTGAATGGCGACTAAGTAACAAACATGTTTTCTTATTTGTTGTTGGAGTTACATCTGCCAATATGAGAATCTTTGAATATAAAAATAAGAAAATTAAAAAAAAATAAAAAAACATATGCAGCTGTCCTAGCAATGTTGTCCATACAATGTTTGAATCCTATGCAACCGTAATTGCAAAAGCCTTCCCTGAGAAAGGGGAATGATTTTTTATTAATCTATACATCTGAAACAATTATTTTCCCCCAAATGAATAAAAGATATTTTTGATCTATATTCACATTAGGGATGTATAAAGAAAACAACATATTGTTGTTGCTAAAAAAAATGTCTAGAAAGAAGTTGAAAATTAATGGTGACCCAGCCTAATAGGTAACTTAATACATAGAAGTGTGTTTCCATTTTTGCATGTTTATTTATGCTCTATTGTATACACCTAGTGTTGTAAAGTACAGCAGATCATTGTAATTAGCATGCACAATTCACCTCGAAACCTAACAAACTGTGGTTGTTCTCTGCACCTTGTCACCACAAGGTGTAATGTTTGATAAACCTGGTGTCCTCCTGGGAGCTTACAAGGGGAACTGTCTTCACCAGTGCTGTGGCTTTTGTCTGTATTTTCTACTTATCACCTCTGTCATACTCTTAAATTCAAAAGAAGAGCACTTATTTCTCCTGGGCCTCGAGTGAGATGAAAATGTTGCTGCATTGCTGAAATAGACAACTCCCCCGCCCTTCATTTGTCTTTACACTGAGCTTCTTTCCTTTTCCATTCTCATTTCCTGCATGAGGTCTATTCACTGACTTTCTTACCATCTGTGACACATCTTGTTTCTACTAGAGATAACTTGATAGTATTTAAAGCCAATAACTTCTATATTTCCCTTCCAATTCTTTCTTTTTTTCCTTTCTTTTCTTTCTAATGTCCATGTTGGTCTAAAAATCACTGTCAGACCAGAACCGTTTCGCATAGAACTTTTTTTTTTTTAATTTTAAACAAAGGGGAAAAAAAAAACATTTCTGGAGCTTCTATTTAGTAAACTCCAAATTACATTTTATTTCAGTGGTTCCAATTTCACTGAGGCATGCATTGCATGAAATTCTTTGTTCCCTTCTAGTACAGAATCCTGAGAAAATCCTGAGAAAATTTAGCTGCTCAGATTTGTTGTTGTTGTTAAAAAGCTAACTTGTTAAAACATTCCCAAATCTTTCACTTGCACACAACATTATTTATTACTGCTCTGGAAGGATGGCATGAAACTTCCAGACTGAAAAGTTCAGTATGCCAGCGTCTCAGGGCACTACTGTCCATGGCCAAGAATTTACAAACATATATATTGTGAGAATACTTGGATGGCCAAATTTTTTCAGTGTCAGGGAGGCACTTCTAATAGACTTCTACTATCAGCCTCTGTGAACTGGGACTGTTGGGATTTTTTATCTTTACTATCTATCTAGCTATCTATTTCATGTTTTAATTTATTTTACATTTTGTAAGTTGGGAGAATAAGGATTTTGAAACACTTTTATTAGCAAGCAAAGGAAACATTAGTATAAGTTTGTTAAAATTCATTGAACCTTTTTTGTTGAACCACAGTTTAGCTATGTTTTAAATTTCTTATGTCTGAAGTGTTCTCTATATCGCATCTTGAGGGAGTAAGAATGAATTTTAACGATAGACTTGTGGGGAAATTTTATTTTGTTTTGAACTGACAAACCTGTAAAAATGTGTGTAAAGTCTCCCTATATACATATACATCATATACATATACATATACATATTCATATACCCTGGGGTCATTAAGATGTCAGCAATTCGCTAAAGATAGGAATAAGTTATATTACTAAAAACAATAATTGGTATTTCAATTTAGTTTTTTTTCTACAGTTGAATATACTCTGAAATCAATGCATATGCATTTGAAACAATATATTCAGAATCCAACCACTCCTCACTATCTTCATGGCCATGACCTTGGTTTGAGTGACCATCACCTTGCACATGTTTAGAGATAATCATATGAATGTTCTCCCTAATTCTTCCCTTATTTCTGTACAGTCTCAAAATAACTGTCCCTTTAAAATGCTCCTTTGGGGGAGCCTGGGAGGCTCATTCGGTTAAGCATCTGACTTCAGCTCAGGTCATGATCTCACCATCCATGAGTTCGAGCCCCGCGTCGGGTTACGTGCTATCATAACAGCTCAGAGCCTGGAGCCTGCTTCAGATTCTGTGTCTCCCTCTCTCGCTACCCCTCCCCCACTCATATCGGTCTCTCTCAGCCTCTCAAAAATGAATAAACATTTAAAAAAATTAAAAATAAAATAATATTGGGGCACCTGGTCGGCTCAGTCAGTTAAGCGTCCGACTTCGGCTCAGGTCATGATCTCACGGTCCGTGAGTTCAAGCCCCGTGTTGGGCTCTGTGTTGACAGCTCAGAGCCTGGAGCCTGCTTCGGATTCTGTGTCTCCCTCTCTCTCTGGCCCTCCCCAACTCATGCACTGTCTCTCTCTGTCTCAAAAATAAATAAACATTAACATTTTTTTAACAAAATAAAATAATAAAATAAAATAATAAAATAAAATAAAATAATATAATATAAAATAAAATAAAATAAAATGTTCCTTTGTCCTAAACCTTCCAATGGCTTCCATTTCACACAGAGGAAAACCCTAATATAAATTCCTACATGGCCCTAAGTGATCAGGATTCCTGTTAACTCTCTAATCCACCCCGCTCATCTTTCTCTCTGCTCCAGCCATACTAGCCTTCTTGTTTCCTCAAAATTCCAACATGCTCCTTCCTTAAGATCTTTGTCCAAAATGCTTTTTCACCATATAACTACTTGGATGACTTGTGCATCTTTATTCAATTTTTGTTTAAATTTACTTTTTATTGAGGTTTGCCCTGAAGACTCTTTTTAATGTCAAACTCCTTCACTACACTCCTAATGCCTTCCCTTTTTGGCTTTTCTCCCCTATAATAATTATTTTGCTTGTTTTGTTTATTTGCCATTAACTGTCTCTCCACCATAAGGGGAAACTCCAAGAGGCAGGAGCCTTTGTTTCGTTCACTTATGTATCCCAACTGCTGAGAACACTGCCTAGTAGGTGGCAGGAGGTCTATACATACTTGGTAAGTGATTGTTCCTGTGTGTTACATTTGCGGCAGCACTTACTTCAAAATATTAAGCTGTTTTTCTGTTTTTTTCTTTCACTTTTTTCTCTCACTTATATACCTCAAGGGCTTTTTCTTTTTCCTTTCCTTTAATTCACCATCAGTAAGAAACAAAGATAAAGAGAGACATAAGGCTGAATGTCCTCTTGTAGGAAACCAGGTGAGACTAGTTTTATAGAAGAGTAGAATGAAAATGGAAAAACCTCAACAAATGCAAGAGAGAAGATGAGCTGGAAGGTCAAGAAGAGTGCGAAGCTACCACCAGAGATGACCACGGACCAGAGGACAGAAATCTGATTGTGCAAGTTGCTTTCAGGTGTGCAATGAACTCCTTCAAGTTGGTATTTGTGACAACCTAACCTTCATCCTCTTCTGTCCTAAAAGGAAATATGGTTCTTGAATATTCACGATTGACATTGAGATTTGAAGGAAGAAAACATCTACTACTCTCCTAACTCACCCAAACAAGAAAATGGGGATTCCATAATATTGGAAACAAAGGACCCACCACCACAGTTATATGATTTAATCCCAATTTATCTTTAACTACTGAGAACATACTATGCTATCATTAGACTTACCTAGGGAAGATTGAGGATCTACAAGTATAAAGGATACCTAAAATCGTGAAAATGGTGACAGAAAAAGCAAGTCACATGGTTAGAGGAGAAAAAAGCTTGTCTTAGAAGAATCCAATGGGAAATATGTCATATAGTTATAAAAATTATTTCTGATTATCTTCATATGCCCTTGAATGTGTTCATTTAATGAACTATACAGCATACAAATATCAAATGTTGATCTATGGTTTTGAAAAGACTAGATAGAGACCTCTCATGGAAAAATAAAATTAGCTTTCCTTATCTAAAAATACTAAAGGTATGAAAGGAAGTCCCACATGGTCAGAAACCAAAACAATGGGATTGATAATATCTCCTAGGATGTAAAGCAGTCACACTTCTAGATCAGTAATCTATTCCAGAGGGCAGATACACAGTTAAAAGATGATAACTCCTGAATGAGTGATGGTCACGTCAAACATAATGGACATTCAACTGCTCCTCTCCAAACCAAAATTTAAAGTTGGTTTACTTGCATACTTGCCACATTGGATATGTCTTTGATTTTTCACATCTAAACTAGGAGTATCCTATCAAGCTCAGTGTACTCAGGATGCAGCATGACTACAGAGGAGTTGATGAGATCAGTTTCCTCAGGCATGTAAACCTATGTGTACCTTTATCAGCATCAAGTGAATTTGCTTCTTTCAAATACTTCTCTGAAATTAGAAGTGTAGGAACTGGACCTGGAACAGAATGACAACCATTCTACAAGACATTTAGATGGACTGTTAGAGTCCATCTTGAGGCTGAAACTCACACAGCAGTATTCCAAAAGCTATTTATTGCCTTTTGATATTAAAATCACAAAATTTATTTTCCTTTCAACCCACAGGCTATTAACACCTGAGACAATGCTCTTAACCAATATGCTACACTTCCTCTCTCAATTGATTCAAATCTTTTCCCCTCAGGCACAGCTGCCCTCACAGGTCTGTGGCCTGATGCTTAAGGACCCTGCCCCACAAGGAAGAAACCTTTCCTCTCTCAGAATATCTTATGCCTTCCTATACGTCTGTGTGTGTGTGTGTGTGTGTGACATATAATTGTACCTAGAATACCTGCAAGGTTGCATTTATTGTAACAGTCTTTGGAAAGAAATGATGAAAATATGAAATTCTATTAATAGGGAATGATTACAGTGGTGCCTGGGTGGTTCAGTCAGTTAAACATCCATCCCACTTCAGCTCAGGTCATGATCTCGCAGTTCATGAGTTCAAGCCCCACGTCGGGCTCTGTGCTGACAGCTCAGAGCCTGGAGCCTGCTTCGGATTCCGTCTCCCTCTCTCTGTCCAACTCCACAGTGCTCTGTCTCTCTCAAAAAAATAAATATTGAAAAAAATGTTTTAATAGGCAATGATTACATATGTTATACTCCATGCATATTATGTATTATGATTCAGCAATTAAAAATATTTAGCTATAGTGATATCTACTATATAATATGGATATATACATATATATATGCATGTATAAGTTTATATGCATATGCATGGACACATGCATAATTGTGAACACATATGTGTGTGGGTATATATAAGTGCATTTGTAAGCCTGGAGAAAGATATGAATTTATGCTCACCAGGCTTACTAAATTGTTTATTCTGTATATGCATGGTGTTGGAGGATAAGAGTAGGGCTCAGTAAGGGCTGTATAAAAATTAACTTTTGCTTCATAAAAGTTTGGATTTTAGTAATTTATTATATGTATTAATTCTGATATATAATAGGATGGTAATACTATTAAGAATTTAGCAAGTATCAGAAAATACTTGATTCCCAATTTTCTAAAGCTATTTCACTTATCAAACTTTCATTAAGGTAGCCAAAATAAATGATTGCAAATGAATAATGTTGCTGCAGAAAAATTGAGCTGATCTAATACACCCTATAAAATGTTTTCAACTTACTGACCCTTTAAAACTGACATTTTTATTTGTGTTACACATTATGTTTTCCATGGTCCTGGTATTCTAGTGCTTTCATACTCAAAGGCAAGTTATTTAATGAGGGGGTTTACATGTAAACTCTATACTTTTTTTATGGATATTAAATCTGTGAAGATTTTAAAATATATTTTCTTTTTTTTTTTTCAAAATGGACATTTTTGTTGTGAACCACCAGGGTATTTCTCAAACAATCTATTTTACTGAAAAAGAATAATATAAGCTAATATAATCCACATGAGCTCTAATAAAGCTTCCGTTATAGTTAACAGAAGTTGTCTACTCAATTTAAAATCATACTAATCACTGGATGTCATAAAAATGTTTTTTTTTTCCTCTTGGAAGAGCCAGTCATGAAAAAGTGAGTGGGAAGTCAATACCTGAACTGAAAAATTAGTTGAATATTGAAATAAAAATCATGTAACATACTTATGAAGTCCATTTTATCTAGAAGTCTTAATAGTAATTTTGAATTTGCTCTTTTGCTTGTGGCCACATATTAGCTGATCATAAGTGACTGGTTCCACACTGATGTGAATCACAGACATAATTTCATAAGATTTTATCTAAAAATGTAATAAATTGACTATAAAATATCTTTGATAAATAGTATTCAGTTGTTTCTCTGTGCATTGAGAATGCCTTTGTATAGATTTGAGAAATGTATTCTTAAAGCATTTCTTAAGTGTTAGCTTTAAATATATATATATAACCTAAACAAGACAGTGCCTGGAACATAGTAAACATTATAGAAATACTTTGCAGTTACAAACTCATTTAATCAATATTAATATTAATATTAATTAATTAATTAATTAATATTAATTGCTTGAATGAATTTAAATGAAGACCTAATTTTTGCTGGCCTTTCTTTTTCTTTTTCTTTTTCTTTTTTTTTTAATGTTTATTCACTTTGAGAGACAGGAAGAGACAGAGTGCAAGTGGAGGAGGGTCAGAGAGAGAGACACAGAACCTGAAGCAGGCTCCAGGCTCTGAGCTGTCAGCACAGAACCCCACGTGGGTCTCAAACTCATGAGCTGCGAGATCATGACCTGAGTCAAAATCAGATGCCCAACCGACTGAGCCACGCAGGCAAACCTGCTGACCCTTCGATTAGAACTGAAGCTTTACTTTTCCATATAACAGTCATATTTATTCAGCATATTTATTCAGTTATTAATCAATAACATATTAATTGAGCCATCATATCTATTTTCATTGAAAGCACTATATTATTTCCTAACCACGAAGAAACACTGAAGGGAGCTCATTTAAATCCTACCAAGTGTCCCCTCTATGTAAACTCCGCTGCCCATATGACAATATATTCTTAGATTAGGTGCTAAACAATCTGTAATCTCCTCACAAATTGTTTACAATTGGCTGTCCACATGCCACCTAATGACGGTGTCCAACATCTGGGCAAGAATTAATCTTGGCAAGGATACAATAACTACACAAGGATCAGATTTTAAGACTCAGTGCCTCTTCACACAGTCCTTTCATCCTTCTTCCCAGCACTGCTCATCAGGCCTCTGAGTGTATACATTTGTGATATAACTGAGGGACTGTTTCATAGCCATATGAGAGGGATAGCCATGCCTTTCCTAATTTGAGCTAAAAAGACCATGCACCGTTGAACTCATTAAGTCTCAATATGTGCAAGAAATTGCACGCACATTACACCAAAATGTTACAACAGAAGCAATATTGCATCATAATTTTGGCTTATGTGAGAATATCAGTGTGGTCCATAGTGAAGAAGAATAGTTTTTAATTTTGTAAAACTGAGTAGATCAAACATTGAATAAAAGATAAATTATATCTTACCTGTAGAGTGTCAGTAATTTATAGCAAGGCATAAAAATAAAATTTTACGCTTTATTGGTGTTTTGATTTGGAATATGTGCATACACATTGCCTATTTTTGTAGTAGTTTCTCAAGAATGAGTAGTACAGAAGTAATAGTACAAAAATTATTTTTATTTTTCTCCAAAGTAATCTCATTTTTATCTTCACATGCAAGTCCTTTATGCCAATAATATTTTTTGGTTCATCATCTATAATACACCTTTTGTGATCTTATGAAAATAAGTCTTACAAAATGCTGATGTCTTACATATAGCCTCCATTATAATATTAAATTATAAAAATAAATATTTAAAATACTTCTTAACTTGCCTCTGTTTTTCAGTTTTGTGTTTGAAATAAGAGAAAAAAATGAATAGAATTTTTTATCCCAGTTTTGCCATTTAACCAAGAATCCATTCATAAAATTTGAAGTAAAGATTGACATATAGTATCAGAAAAGATAATCTAGGAGGAGGTGGCCCAAGATGGTGGCATAGGAAGGTCCCATGTCAATGGACACACTAAGTCTACAACTATGTATACAATAATTTCTGTTGACAAAGAACTGAAAACTAACTAAACAGCTTCCTGTACAACAAGGTCATAAGGGTCACATCAAAACATGTGAGAGAGGCAGAGATATGATCTTATGAAAATCCCCACCCTTGGGTGGTAACACACAATAAGGAGATATTTCATGGTGCTGGAGCCTCTCCCTGAGGAGCAAGAAGTTTGTGCCCTACATTGGGAACCTCAATCATTGGCACCTACCCAGATAGATGAGGTTCCAAAAATGTCTAGCTTTGGAACCCAATAAGGCTAATATCTAGGGAAGCCTGCAGGCAGTAGGGATCTGAAACCCTCCTTTCAAGAGGCTTATGGACAAGATCTCTCTTCTTGGGAACCAGCAAAAAGGTGGCAATTTGAGAGGTGACTGGATTATATGTAAAGGTGATTTAGTTTCTAATCTTAAAGCATCATTGGAGAGGCAAAGACTAGTTGAGATTTTCCTTGGGGACATAGGTGCTGCAGAGAACCATTTGATGCACTCTGATCTTGCTAGCACAAGTATGCATGGGCAGACATGACTTTGCCGAAGCCACAGGTGTGTACTGTGCCTAGCACTTATGCCAGGCCTCAATAACACAGGTGGGCAAGTGCCATCCATGTAGGGAATGTGTCTTGATTGCCTGACTCTGGTGGCCAGAGGACTTATACTTCTGGGCCCCCCGAGGACTGTAACTATTAGAAAGATGGTTTTAAGCAACATACCACAACTAGGTCAGTATGCAGACAACAGACTGAAACACAACCCCAGTCTATTCATGAAAAAGGTCCATAATCATTGTCCTGGAGCTTCAAACCAAGATATAGGCTTCAGGTTTTCACACATCTAATGGCTACAGAGGTGCTCTCATGGAATGTAGGCAGGGAGAAACCATCTTCACACCTTCCCTTGGCCTTACCACAGCTCACTGGTACCTCCCAGAAAGAGTATACTCATCCGAAGCCCTAAATCTTGCCAACTGTTTTCCAGGGGATACCTCCAGATTTCCTGGTATGGAAGTCAGGAGCATCTACAGTTATGGTCCCACAAGACTGCATATATTTGCATACTTTCTAAGCTGCTGTTTGAGGTCTGGCTTCTAATCAGCCTAGTCCAGGTGCTGACTGAGATCACTCCCTTTGGAACACTGACAGGTCCTGGCACACCCTCCACAACTGGGATCTACTAAGAGTAAATAAGACAATTGCAAAAGTTCTATACACAACCTAGAGCTAGGGCAAGGTTGACCAGTAGGGATTGCCTCCTACAAAAGGACACAACCTTCAAGACAGGGAGTGGCAGCCTTTTTATGTAATACCTAGAAACAAACACAGAGATAGCCAAGCAAAATGAAGAAACAGAGGAATACTTTCAAACAAGACAAAATCTCAGAAAAAGACCTTAATGAAACAGAGATAAGTAATCATGATAAAGAGTTTCAAGTGACAGTCATAAAGATATTTTTGGGACAAAACAACTTGGGACAAAACCTAGTGAGAACTTCAGCAAAGATAAAATATAAGTCCAAGATACAAGTCACAGAGCTGAAGAATACAGTAATTTAACTGAAAAATAACACCAGTGGGGGTCAACAGCAGACTAGATGACACAGAAGAACAGACCATTAACATGGAAGACAGGGCAGTGGAACTCACCCAAACAGAGCAACAAAAAGAAAAAAAAATAATGAATATGGCTTAAGAAACCACAGATCAACATCAAGTGGAATAGTATTTGCATTTTAGAAGTCCCAGAAGGAGAAGAGAGAGATAAAGAGGAAGAAAACTTACTTGAAGAAATAATGGCTGAAAACTCCCTATCCTGGGGAAGGAAACAGCATCTACCCAGGAAATACAGAATGTTCCAAATGAGATAAACCCAAAGAGATCTACTAGATGACACAATACAATTAAAATGTCAAAAGTTAAAGAGAAAATATTAAAAGCAGTAAGAGGAAAAACAGCTTCTTACCTGCAAGAAAACCTCTGTAAGAGTTATCAGCTGATTTCTTAGCAGCAGAACCTTTGCAGACAAGAAGGGAGTGGTATGAAATATTAAAAATGATGAAAGGAAAAAAACTCAACCAAGAGTATTCTACCTGGGAAGGTCATCATTAAGAATTGAAGGAGAAATAAAGAATTTTCCACAAGCATATCTTTAGTTTGTGCTGTCAGTGGCTCCAACAGAGACCGACATTGTGTCAAAACTCACATATGGTGCCATTACAGACAGAGTTTTTCAGGCTTTGGAAAATATATAGTGAAATATTATGATTACTTTGCTTTGTCATGGAGACTACCAGAATTCTGCCTGATCTCTCCCTCTTCCCTTTTCAAATCTGTTCTTTCCATCTTCCACACTTCCCATTTATCTGTGCATGTGGCTTTGTGAAGATTATATTTCACAATTGGCCTTGCAAATAATGTTAACCATGTGACAAATTGCTTACCAGTAGAATGAGAGTGGATGTGACGTGCGCAATTTCTAAACCACTTGTTAGCTACTCATTCATCTCTACCCTGCTTTCTACCAAGTGGAATTTAGGCATGGGGATCCATGCCTAAACTTTGGCTATGCAGAAGACACAATATTCTAGGGTGGTGGAGTAAAAAACAGAAGGAATAATGGAGTAGAATTTCTTACCTACCCCAGAAAACTCATTTATTTCCAGAATGTTATGTGAGGGATAAAAAGATGTTTATCTTATTTTAACAAGGTATCTTTGAAAATCTGTTTCAATACCTCAGCCTTATGTCTTCTTAAACAATACAGAGATTAGACGGCACCCAAGGTGAGGGTTTCTACTCACTCCTTATTTATTTAGTACCAGAAAGGAAATTAAGTGGAACATAAATCTGAGAAAGAAGAGCTTCATTCTCATATTTTTCCTACTGGTAGATTGAAATATCAAAGAATCAAGCTGTGGAGAAGCTTCAAGATTCTTGTAAATGAGTGTTGAGGTAACTTCACAAGAATTAATCTGACTAAAAACTAAATAACAACTAATAACTTTAAATCAACTATTTAATAATTAACCTTAGAAAAATATAAATTTGTTTGAGAGTGAAAAAAAACTGGGAGGGAAAAAAAGTGAACATATTTTTTTTTTTTTTTTTTAAAATTTTTTTTTTTTTTTTTTTTTTTTTTCAACGTTTATTTATTTTTGGGACAGAGAGAGAGCATGAACGGGGGAGGGGCAGAGAGAGAGGGAGACACAGAATCGGAAACAGGCTCCAGGCTCTGAGCCATCAGCCCAGAGCCCGACGCGGGGCTCAAACTCACGGACCGCGAGATCGTGACCTGGCTGAAGTCGGGCGCTTAACCGACTGCGCCACCCAGGCGCCCCAAAAGTGAACATATTTTTACCTGGTATTTGTGCAGGATGTTTATGCTGAAGCTTTCTTTGTATATATGTCTTTGTCTACTTGTCCATGTCATATTTCTTCTGTGTGCATACTTGTGTGTGTACAAGAATAAATGATTAAAATAAAGGGATAGTTGTAAGAAGAAAGAACTCAATTATGAAAATAATTTAATTATTAAAAATCTCTTATTATTGGGGCACTTAGATGGCTCAGACGGTTAAGCACCCAACTTTGATTTTGGCTCAGGTCATGATCTCACGGTCATGAGATCAAACCCTATGTTGGGTCTGTGCTGGGCATGGAGATAGCCTAAGGTGTGTGTGTGTGTGTGTGTGTGTGTATGTGTGTACACATGTGGGGGTTCTCTTCCTCTCAAAAAAGAAAAAGTCTCCAACTATTCTGAGAGTGTGATACTCCCTAAAAGTTTGCTAAACATAACACATATAAATTTATACAAAATAACTTTCAATATTTTGTGTGTTTGTTAAAAGCAAAATTATGTTCTGAAGACACACAAACACATATATGCACACACCACACTTGCATGTGCACACACATTACTTCAGAGGACTCTGTTATTCTATGAAAAGTTACTTATTTTTATTATTTATAAAGCATATCTATAATAATTACAGTATTTAAAGTATTTATTATGTGTTTATCAATATACTTATTTTAAATTACTCATTCCTATTACTATTGCATTTTTATAAAGTTATTAAATTATCACTTCCCATTAATTAGGAGGTTACACAATTTCCTATTTTTTATGCATTGTAATTGCAAATATACTAAACGATAAATACATAACCTTTTCTGGGATTTTATATGTAAACCTAAAATCAACAACAACAAAAAGATTTCATATAGAAATCTAGAAAACTTTCTATTGATTATGGATGAATAAATTACCACATTTATTGTGGTAAATGTTTCCTTAAATTGTCCATGATTTTACCTCCCAAAATATTTCATTTGGTTGGTTTATTAATGACAGATTGAAATAATGAATTAATACTCCTTTAGTCTGGTTAGCATTAAAAGGGGGAGGGGGCAAAGGCAATATGGGAGTGGCAGTGGAGTAGTTTGAAGCTCTCCTGAGCTACCCACAATGAACCTTCCCCTCGGAAAAGAGAAATAATGTAAAACATAACAGAAAACACATGGACAACATCTAAACCCAAACCAACTGCCTACATGTTTCCATGAACCTCACTACATAGGTGGTGAAGTGGTGGGAAGTAGCAATGTGCTGTATCCTGCTTCTGCTGCCTCCTATAAGCTCCAGAGGGTCAATTATGCACACCTTTTCCAACTCCAAGCTAAGTGAAGTTGGCCCTGGTTGACAGTATTACCATCATGGAGGTCAGTGAATCCTACAAATTAGATCTTTCTTTACAAGGAGGTATTTTACAAGCATCCACTAATGGGAAGGTATTTGTCCCAATTTTCTTCTGCTGTATAACAAATTACTACAGTCTAAGAAGCTTAAAAAAGCAACTATTCACTTCTCTGCTGAGGGTGTCACAAAGCTGAAATCAAGAGGTCGGATATACTGGGCTCGTATCTGAAGGTGGGGAAGAATCTATTTCCAAGTTCATTTAAGTTCTAGCAAGAATTTAGCTTCTTGTGGTTGTAGTAGGGATGAACCACTTGCTTTGCTGGTTGTCTGCTAGGGGGTGACATTCACTGTCAAGTCAGCAAAGGAATGTGGAGTTCTTCTGTGTCAAATCTCTTTGACTTTTCTTCTACCAGTTAAAGGAAACTCTGCTTTATTTAAAGGCCCCATGGGATTAGTTTAGACATAATATTCCTAAAAAGTAGCCTTAATTATATCTGAAAAATCCCTTTCCCATATAATGAAACATAATCACAAGAGTAACACCGAGAGGCAGATATAATGGGGGATACGTTAAGAGTTTACCTAGCACAACCCATGCTCTGGTTACTACAATTGGTATCTGTTCAATATGCAAAATATGTTCATGTTCTTACCAGACTTCCTAGATTTCTAATGCCACTACAGCATTAGTTCCAAGTCAAAAATACCATCTAACTCATCAGCTCAAAAATTTCAAGATTTCATTTTCGAATTCAACTAAATCAGGTTTCAAGGCTTAGGATTATTCCTCTTCATTTCTCTTCCTCTCTCTGAACTCTGGACTAAAACCCTGAGTTATACTTTTGCCATTTGAGTCATTAGTTTTTTATGAAAAGTAGCATAATTGCAACTATTTTGGCCAGTAAAACTTGGGTTCAAAAACCTGCATTTGATACTCTCTTGTCCCATTTAGTATAAAATGACAGTGTTTCTGATGATATTAATTTATCAAGAAACTTGGGTTGTGTACAAATTGGACTGAGTTTTACTCCATTAATAAAAGCATTCCCACAGGTATTACTGAGATAGTATTTTCTTTCTTTTTGGGCTCTATCAAGATAGTTGTGTAACAATACTTTTAAACTTTACAGAGTCCCTCTGATTCGATAGAGATTAAGGGCACACTTTTAATTTATTATGAATTAATATTCTGACCTTGTGATTTTTCTAACATTTGAGCCAAGGATTATATAGTCACATACTCCCTCCACTCTATGTCATGCTTTCAATGGCATTTGGACTTTTAGTATTGTGTCATCTGGGGAGGTTAAAATTTCCAAATTCATCAACCTGCTTCCTTTGTGCTTAATAGCTATTGTTCTATTTTTTTAAGTTTATTTATTTATTTTTGTTTTGAGAATCAAACAAGGGGAGGGGCATGGGGAATTGGGGAATGAGAGAGAGAGAGAGAGAGAGAGAGAGAGAGAGAGAATCCCAAGAAGGCTCTGCACTATCATCACAGAGCCTGATGTGAGGCTCGAACCCGAAACTGTGAGATCATAACCTGAGCCAAAATCAAGAGTCCAACACTTAACCAACTGAGCCACCCAGGCAGCCCAATAGCTATTGCTTTAATTTGTCTCTCTCCTTTTATAATTTGCCATAAGTGGCGAGAAGACACCAAGCAGTGTTTTCAACGCTGTGCTTAAAAATCTCCTTGGCGGGCACCTGGGTGGTTCAGTCAGTTAAGCCTCTGACTTCAGCTCAGGTCATGATCTCGTGGTTTGTGGGTTCAAGCCTTGCATTAGCTGTGTGCTGACAGCTCAGAGCCTGGAGCCTGCTTTGGATTCTGTGTCTCCCTCTCTCTCTCTGCCCCTCCCCTGCTCGTGCTCTATCTCTCTCTCTCAAAAATAAACATTAATTTTTTTTTAAATCTCCTAGGCTATTATATTCAAATTTGTCACTTACAAGTTCTGCTTTCCCAGTAACTGTAGGACACATTTTCACTAAGTTTTCTCCACCATGCAGAAAGGATTCTTCCTCCAGTGTGGAAGAACACGTTCCTCATTACTTCAGAGACCTCCATGGCATTGTTCCTCTTCAAGTCTTCTTCAAGATTTCTGCCAGCAGTCTGTTCATGTCCACTTAGACTTTCTCTAAGGCAATTTAGAATCTCTCTATAATGTTCCTCACTTGTTTTTGAGCTCCCACGAGCAATGTTTTCAACACCTATGTTTTTACTGACAGTTTGTTCAGAGCAATGCTCCTCGTAATTCTTCCATCCTTCACACCCCGTCCAATTCCAAAGCTACTCCTGCCTTTTAGGTAGATCCTTTAGTGTCACTCCACTTTCGAGTACCAAAAGCTTTATCAGTTTTCTATTGTTATGTAAAAAATTATCACAAGCTCAGTTCACCAAGCTTACATAATTACTCTCCCTGCCTAATCATCCAGTTGCTCTACACACTGCTGCCGCATCCAATTACCAGTTACACGATTACTCATAATTACAAAATTTTACATTAAACATATCATCACATTTCTCTAATATTATGCAAGAGCATAATTGCTACAGTCTTTTTTGGAGTAGGATTGGAATCAATTGGATGAATTAATAAAATATTTTCAGATGTTATGATACGGTTATAGCTATAAGAAGTAAAAAAACAAAAGAAAACCACTATTGAACTTTCATGTAAACAAGCTATGTGGTAATATACGAGCAAAAAATTAATGACTAAATGATAAAGTCAAGTATAGTCATTCAAACAATCAAATATTAAACTATATCAAAACACAACACCAAAGTGTATTTATTTCTATAAACTAAGAAGCCAGATCTCAAAAACACACTTTCATTAATGTAACTCCTAAAATAAATTCAGAGTGCCTGTCAACAGTTTTCTCATAATTTTATATACCAAAACTAGCAAAACAATGGTATTAAACATTGGATAATGTAAGCTGCCTTAGAATTTAATGCTAGTCAGTTTTAATCTGTGTTTTGCAGGTTGAAATCACATGATTGTAACAGAAATTGATGTATTTTCATTTAGAAACATGTTAGCATTGACAAATATTTATTGAAGGAAAGATATTGGTCAGACATTTACCTGTCTACTACTTCATTTAAATATCACAATAGTCCTAAATTGGTTATTATTTTTTATTTTTTTATTAAACACTTTTTTATGTTTATTCTATTTTTGAGACAGAGAGAAACAGAGCATGAGTGGGGAAGGGGCAGAGAGAGAAGGAGACACAGAATCTGAAGCAGGCTCCAGGCTTTAAGCTGTCAGCACAGAGCCCGACACGGGGCTCGAACCCATGAACCATGAGATGATGACCTGAGCCACCCATGCACCCCCTAAGTTGGTTATTATTAACCACAATATAAGTGGTGAAACTTAAGCTCAAAGTCCTTAACAACAATCACAAAAGCTAGGTAACTGGTCAAAAGAGATTTATATCCAGGTATAATTAAAACCAATGCAATTATTTTTTTTTTATTATTCCATATAATAAGATGTTGGTTACTTCAGCAATGAAACATCATCCCTCTAGAATGGTAATATGTGTGTCCACAGACCACAAATAGATATATACTGACTTAATTCTTTTTATTAGTTAGATAATACAAACTGGATATGCAATATTAGATATTGTATCTAGTGTCTAATATTTATTATATCTAATATCTAATACTGTATGTCCAGTTAATATTTGTTTTAGATAATACAAACTTATAATCAACTGAAAATGTGTAACTTATCAATAGCCCCTTTTATTTTTAATATTTCTGCATATACAAAAAATATTTTCAAAATTTTACCTATCATGTTTTCCTTTGATTTTTGGTATAACTCATCAAGATAATTTTTTAATACACAGGTTTCTTTCTAAATCATTCTATATCACATTGACAGCCTTTATTGAGTCGTAATGGTACTGTTTAAATTTGGAAATCATGTTTTCATCTTAATAGTTAATATTATTAACTTCCATAATTACTTGTTTTCTGGTTTGTGTTTAATTTTGCTTTTGTTATGTGTAACATTTTCTCAAAAGTTGAGGTTTTAAAATTTTTTCTATGGCTTCTTGTAAGAATTATTTTCCAGATATTATGTGGTGTCTCCTGCTAGCTGAACATCAAAATCTTCCGCTCTGAGTGGACAGATTGAGTACATTTCCCAGCCTCTGTTTTTAAGTATGGCAATGTGTCTAAGTCAATGGAATTAGAGTACAAGTGATGTGTACCTCTGAAAATTCTGGCCCATTAAAATCACTGATACAAGTCCTCCATATTCTTTTCCCCTTGGCTGGTTGGAAGGGGCACAACTCGCAAGGAAAACTCGGAATCCATATATGGAAAGTACAAAGGTCTCTGGCAGTCTGGGTCCCTGTATGGACATGGAAGAATGGAGAATGCATGTCCTCACAATATACACATACACCGGGGTGCTTGGGTGACTCAGTTGGTTAAGTATCTGACTTTGGCTCCGGTCATGATCTCCTGGTTTGTGGGTTCCAGCCCCCGTCAAGCTCTGTGCTGATGGCTCAAAACCTGGAGCCTGCTTCAGATTCTGTGTCCCCCTCTCTCACCCCTCCCCCACTCATGCTCTGTCTCTCTGTCTTTCAAAAATAAATAAATTTAAAAAAAAATTAAACATATACGTATACCCTATACTGTTACATAATAAATAAATACATTTGTGTGTTTGTATACTGAACTATTAAATATTCTGGGTCTATTTGTTATAGCTATTAGCACCTCTCCCCTCTCCAAAAAATCAAGTTGTTTGTTCTGAATACAAGTTTGGAACCATTGATCATGAACAAATTTGTGAATTTTCTTAAAAAATTTGTTACTTGTGGGGGCGCCTGGGTGGCTCAGTCGGTTGAGCATCCGACTTCAGCTCAGGTCATGATCTCACACTCCATGAGTTTGAGCCCCGTGTCAGGCTCTGTGCTGACAGCTCAGAGCCTGGAGCCTGCTTCAGATTCTGTATCTCCCCCTCTCTCTGCCCCTCCCCTGCTCATGCTCTGTCTCTCTCTGTCTCAAAAATAAATAAAAACATTAATTTTTTTCTTTTAATTTGTTAATTGTGACCACTGTTACCAATTTGGGGGGCTGATTTAGACTCTAAAATTATTTGTTGGTCTTCTTTCAATTATTTGCTTAGGCATAATTTTTTTCATTTGTATCTCCTCAGGATGTCAAAGACCAGTGCAATATCATACTCGTTTTTAATTGCTTGTCTTCCTAGAAGCCCACTTCACTATGCTCATTCTTTTATCCTGACACTTGGGAAGGGTACATTCCTTCATATGATTCTTCTTTCCCTCAGAATCTGGGTCCCTACAGGATCCTTTGTTTTCTTTCTCTTTCCCATCTTTCATATATTTCTGCCTGAGTTCAGTTTTATCCTCATGTCTGTAGCTCTGATAGGATGACACTTTAAAAAATAATAACTCCCAAAAGGATTTCTGCCAAAGTTTAGGGGCTCCCAATCCCTCCGGTAGTGTCTAGGAGTCCCCATCCCTCATTTTGCTGTCATCACCACCCACTATCTGTCAAATTTGTGGAAATTTCAGTATGTGGGTGGGAACCCTGATTTCTAGCAGTGTCACAGACAATAACATTTGATTTATTACATCAGTTTGGTCACTTCACTAGGAAATTGATGAAAAAAAGGTGTTAATTATTTGGGATTAGAATACTATCTTGAATTTGAAAGCCAAAATTCTATACTAAATGGTTAAGTGTACTGGATTTGCATATAAATTAATAAGCATATTAATATATAAAGTCTTACAAAAGACTACAGCATTACAACATTGAGTAGTCACATAAATTCTGTTATCATTTGGTCTTTCACTTCCAAGTGCATATTTGCATTTTCAGCCAGGGCTAGGTAGCACAGGAATAGAACTATAGGAAAAAAGAGAGAGAGAGAGAGAGAGAGAGAGAGAGAGAGAGAGAGAGAGAGACAACTATTGTTGTAGAAAGTCTAGTAAGAAGAAGAATATTTAAGGATGTAAGATGTAAAAGTTAGATTAAAAAAGAGGATACTTCTTTATGCAAAGAGAAATAATTTTCTAGAAGTCAGCTATTGCATCCAGTGTTAGAAAATATTTAGACTCTTGAGATAAATCCTTCAAATGGTTTTCAAGGGACTCACAGCTAAAGAAAATAAAAGAACTGGCATTTTAATATGAATCCTGACAAATATCAATAATCAGACAGACTCCTTCCATAAATGAATAAGCCAGAGATTATTCAAAGCAGGGCAAATAAATGAAAACCTTAATTAGAAGTAACCAAATGTTCAAGGTTCATATTCTGCGTACTAATTCCACCAGAATCATTGGAGAATCTAGAGCTTTAGGGAATACACTTTGGAGAAATCTATTCTCACAAACACTGTCATTTGGGAGAAAAAATAATTCTGTTAAAAGCATTTTAATTCTAACCATTGGTACCTATTGACCATTTCTCTATTGAAAAGAAATATATGAATAGATTTTAAATGTATTTTAAGACATTAACTGCTTAATTTAGGGGAAAAAAGAAGATTTTAGTCAAGTAAAGTCCTGGCACATTAGTTGGCTGGAAGAGAAAAATAAATAAAATCTTAGTTCAACTCTTCTTGTTATGTTTACATAGAATTTTCTGTGCTATTGAAAATAAGCATTTGGGATACATGTTTAATAAACAGGCACACTGTCAAAGGATGATGTTAGTTGATTAAATTCTAATATTTTGAAATGACGTTTTATAAATGACTAAATAGAATTTTCAAGTGATTTGAAGGCATAGTGATTGTGTTACAAAGTATCACAAAATGTGTGACTTAAGCAACAGAAATGTATTGCCTCACCATTTGGGAGGCTAGAAATCCAAAATCAAGTTGTTGGCGCGTTTGGTTCCTGATGAAGGCTATGAGGGAGAATCGGTCCCATGCCTCGCTCCTAGCATCTGTTGGTATACTGACATTCTTCGGCGTTCCTTGGCTCCTATCGAATGGATCTCGGCCTTTGTCTTCACATGGCATTGTGTGATACCTAATTTCCCCCCTTATAAGGACACCAGGCATATTGGAATCCCATCCTGCTCCTATGTGGCCTTGTCTTAACTAATCATATTTGTAGCAACCTTATTCCCAAATGAGGTCACATTCTGAAGTACAAGGGATTAAGATTTCAACATCTGAATTTTTGAAGGACACAATTCAATTCATTGCAGCAATAAATAACACTTTTCCCAAAATTCTTTCCCCACAATCCCTGTATAAAATTGCGAATAGAATATGAAATGAGCAGAACATCTTTCGAGCATAATAAAATGAAAAGGCCTAGGGCTCATCACATTAATTCTTCAAGAAGAAAATAAAGATGTTGAGGCATCAAAGGGCAGAAAATGTGAAGTACTTTGTTTCATTCAATTGAATATGTTTGCTATAAAATTAATAATGTATTTAAAATATATTGTGCCAATGTATCATCTTAAGACTGAGGGGTATTAAAAAAAGACTGAGGGGTATTAAAATGTTTGTATTTCTTACTGATACAGATGATGATGATAAATATTGAAACGGTAATATAGGGGAACAAAATGCTTTGTGCTAGAAGAGAAATAGGAATAATGCAGAGGATTTCTGTAGACATAGAGTTGAATTAAGAATGACTGTAAGCATATCTCAGAGATACTGTGCATTGGGTTCCAGACCACAGCAAAAAAGCAAATATGGCAACAAAGTGAGTCAAATGAATTTTTCACTTTCCCAGGGCATATAAAAATTATGTTTACACTATGCTGTGGTCTATTAAGTATGCAATAGCATTATGCCCAAAAAACTATTTATACACCTTAATTTGAAATACTTTATTGTTAAAAAATGCTAACCATCATCTGAGCTTTCAGTAAGTCATAATCTTTTTGCTGGTGGAGGGTCTTGCCTCAATGTTGATGGCTGCTGACTGATAAAGGTGGTGGTTGCTGAAGGTTGAGGTGGCTGTGGCAATTTTTCATTAAGACAACAATATAGCTTGCCACATCCATTGAGTCCTTCTTTCACAAAGGAAGCACGTGATCCCGTTGGATAGAATTGTGCCCACAGTAGAACTTCTTTCAAAATTGGCAGTCAGCCCTCTCAGATCCTGCTGCTGCTACATCAACTAAGTTTATGTAATATCCTAAATCCTTTGTTGTCATTTCCAAATCTTTACATCATCTTCACCAGGTACAGATTCTATTTCAAGAAACCACGTTCTTTGTTCATGCATAAGAATTAACTCCTCATCCATTCAAGTTTGATCATGAGATGGCAGCCATTCAATCACATCTTCAGGTTCCACTTCTCATTCTAGTTCTCTTGCTTTTCCACCACATCTGCAGTTACTTCCTGCACCAAAAACTTTAGCCCCTGAAAGTCATTCATGAGGGTGGGAATTAGCTTCTTCTAAACGTCTATTAATAATGTTGGTATTTTGACCTCTTTCCATGAATCATGAATGTCCTTAATTGTACCTAGAGTAGTGAATCCTTTCCAAAAGGCTTTCAATTTACTTTGCCCAGATCCATCAGAAGAATCATCTGTAGCAGCTATACCCTTATGAAATATATTTGTAAATCATAAGACTTGAAATTAGGGGCTCCTGGGTGGTTCAGTAGGTTAAACATCCAACTTCAGCTCAGGTCATGATCCCACGGTTAGTGGGTTTGAGCCCCACATATGGCTCTGTGCTGACAGCTCAGAGCCTGGAGCCTGCTTTGGATTGTGTGTGTGTGTGTGTGTGTGTGTGTGTGTGTGTCTACCCCTCCCCTGCTCATGCTTTGTCTCTCTCTCTCAAAAATAAATAAAACATTTAAAAAAAAACCTTGAAATTAAAAATTACTCCTTGATCTATGTTCTGCAGAATGGATGTTGTGCCAGCATACATGAAAACAACATTAATCTCATTGTTTATCTCCATCAGAGCTCTTGGGTGACCAGGTATATTTCCATTGAGCTATATTTTAAAAGGATTTTCTTTTCTTCAGCAGTAGGTCTCAGCAGTGGGCTCATAATATTCAATAAACCATATTGTAAACAGATGTGCTGTTATCCCGGCTTTGATGTTCCATTTAGGGCACAGGCAGAGTAGATTTAGCATAATTCTTAAGGGTTCTGAATAGTAACAGAGTATTGGTTTTGCTTAAAGTCATCTGCTGCATTAGCCTGTAACAGAATTAGCCTGTCCTCTGAAGATTTGAAGGCAGGCATTGACTTCTCTTCTCTAGATATGAAAGTCTAAATGGCAACTTCTTCCAACATAAGAATGTTGTTTTATCTCCATTGAAAATCTGTTGTTTAGTGTAGCCACCTTCATTAATTATCTTAACTAGATCTTCTGGATAACTTGCTATAGCTTCTATATCAGCACTTGCTAATTTACCTTGCATTTGAATGTTCTAGAGATGGCATCTTTCCTTAAACCTCATGACCCAGTCCCTGCAACCCTCAAACTTTTCTTCCACAGCTGGCTCACCCCCCTCAGTCTTTCTGGCACTGAAGAGAGTTATGGCCTTCTTCTGCAATAGGTTTTGGTTTAAGAGAATGTTGTAGCCCTAAAACTTTCTCCATGTCAGCAATAGGGCTGTTTCACTTTCTTAATATTTGTGTATTCACTAGAGTAGAACTTTTAGTTTCTTTCAAGAACTTTTCCTTTGCATTCACAACTTGGCTAAATGGTGCAAGAAGCCTAGTTTTGGCCTGTCTTCGCTTTCCACATGTCCTTATGAAGCTTGATCATTTCTAGCTTTTGATTTAAGTGAGAGATGAGCAACTCTTCCTTCCACTTGAATACTAATGGGCCATTGTAGGGTTATTAATTGGCCTAATCTCAAAACTCTTTCATCTCAGGGGATAGGAGGGCCCAAAAGAGAGGGCGAGAAATTGAGGAATAGCTAGTCAATGGAGTAATCAAAACACATGGAACATTTATTCTTCACATTCACCATCTTATATTGGTGCAGTGTGTGGCAGCCCAAATCCATGACAAGAGTAACACCAAAGAGTATTGATTGCAGGTCACCATAGCAAATATAAACTAATGAAAATTCTTGAAATAGTTCAAGAATTAATAAAATGTGACACAAAGACAGGAAGTGAGGAAATGCTGTTGGAAGATAGCACTGATGGGCTTGCTCAAGGCAAAATGTAGTATCTGCAAAGTGCAATAAAGTGACGCATAATAAAATGACGTACAACTGTACCAGGAAAACATTTCAACTTCAAGCTGAAGGGAGAAACTCCTAGTTGAACAAAAATGACATTTCATCACACATATCTACTGCTAAATGATGTCTCAGTTTTTAGAGAGAAAGAGCACAAATTATTTAAAAAAAAGTTGTCAAAAGTGGCTACTGGAACAGAACTTAATACAAAGGTAAAAGAAGAATTGGAAAGGGAGACTTAATGTCTTCAGATTCTTCACAGTTAATGTAATGAATATGAAGTGAGAAATTATTATCACATTTAAGTTCAATATTAAAAAAAATTTGAATTTTCAGTAAAATGTAGTAATATACCTTTTCTTAGTTTTCCTGAATTCATTACTTGTAAGACAATCTAAAATCATTTCAAAATGATTAAAGGTTGTCTTTCAGAGTAATATTTCAAAATATAAAACACATCATATAAATGCTTTATTGTTTATTTTATTTGTATTTGTAATTTCTAGATAAATGATTGATCTATAGTCTCTCATATCAAATATATTCAAACCTAAAATACTATTTCCATGAAAATAAAAATGTTGGTGAAAAATAGGTCCATTTTAATAGTCTATTCACTCAACATTATTGTTCATTCATATTTATATGCTATTTCCTGCATTGTCTGCAATGGTTATCATATCTCAAGCCAACAGCTTCCAAAATTAACATTTAGTCCAATTCTTTTTTTGAATGTTCATTTATTTTTCTGTTTTGTTTGTTTGTTTGTTTGTTTGTTTGTTTTAAAGAGAGTGCAAGCAGGGGAAGGGCAGAGAGAGGGGGACAGAAGATCCAAAGCAAGTTCTGTGCTCACAGATCCTCTGGATGTGGAGCTTGAACTCATGAATCAGAAATTCATGACCTGAGGGGAAGTCAGATGTTCAACTGACTGAGGCGCCCAGGTGCCCCTGAGTCCAATTCTTTTTTTTTCTTTTTAGTATTTATTTATTTTTAAATTTTTTTTTCAACGTTTATTTATTTTTGGGACAGAGAGAGACAGAGCATGAACGGGGGAGGGGCAGAGAGAGAGGGAGACACAGAATCGGAAACAGGCTCCAGGCTCGAGCCATCAGCCCAGAGCCCGACGCGGGGCTCGAACTCACGGACCGCGAGATCGTGACCCGGCTGAAGTCGGACACTTAACCGACTGCGCCACCCAGGCGCCCCAGTATTTATTTATTTTTGAGAGAGAGAGAGAGAGAGAGAGAGAGAGAGAGAGAGAGAAAGAGAGAGACAGAGAGAGAATGGGGAGGGCCAGAGAGAGAGGAGACAAGGGATCAGAAGTGGGCTCACTGACAGACTCGAACCCATGAACCTGAGCTCATGACCTGAGCTAAAGTCCCAACGCCTAACTGACGAGCAACCCAGGTGCCCTGAGTCTAATGTCCAATTCTTTTTGGTGGATGTAGGTGGAATTGGTTACCATCTCCTTCAAAACTCTTTTTTTTTAATTTTTGCACATAAGCAAAATATTTAATGCCTGTGACTATAGGGTTACATGCAGAGTAATTGCTCAAGAAGTTTTTAAAATAAATGAATGCTATGGAATTAAGAATTAAGAAATAAGAGAACAAATGACAGAATGAATGTAGCAACAATTTTATGACATACACAAGGCAACATGCTAACCACAAATTATAAATAATATTTTCCTCCTGTAGACTTGCCAGTTTTTATCAATTGGATATTAGTACCATTTATACTAATGAAATGATTGTTAAATGTTTATTTATTTACTTTGAGAGAGAGAGAGAGAGAGAGAGAGAGAGAGGGAATGGCAGAGAGAGATCAGAGAGAGAGAATCCCAAGCAGGCTCTGCACTGCCAGCACAGAGCCCAATGTGGGGCTCAAACTCACCAACAGTGAGATCATGACCTGAGCCAAAACCGAAGGTCCAGACCTTAATCGACTGAGCCACCCAGGTGCCCCACCTAATGAAGTGATTATTAATAAGTTTGCTTAATTACTCAAAATATTGCCCTTGAAGAAATTAACATAAGGATATTATGAAGAGAGGAAGACCACCTCCAACTGTGAAAACTCAGAGATCATTATGTACTACCCTCATTTCAAAATATAAAAAAGAAAATTATACAGGAGTGAGTTTATTTTATTTAAAAGATGAAACAGGTATCTAATTAAATAGTTTTTGAATCATGCTTACACAAATGTTTGATTAAAATAATTTCTGCATCTTTTTGGAGTAACATTTCTAATACTTAGTTTTGAAAAATTTTCTACAAGTAGACATATCTTATAAAATATATAGTAATTCAAATTGTTTATAGCCTGATAGAATCATCTTTCCTAAATAACTTCAGAGATGCATTCGTAGAGATTTACATACTTCAATGCTATCTGATGCACATTTCTGTTAAAATTATATGGCCCTGTTTTGTTAGTCTGATATAACTTATTATTATAATGTGGATGATTTCTAGTTTAATCCTTGAGCAAATGCCTTTTATTTTTTATTTCTGCTTTGCTTTTTCATGTTTTTTCAAATTTTATTGTGATAACTCACCTGAAAACTTACTTGGAAAAAAATCATGTTTTATTCCCAACTCAGTAAATGAAATACAGTTTCTTCATTGTCCTATGTAAAATGATGTTTACAAACAAATTTCATAGTGTTCACTGTGAGATGATGGCCACTTTTTCTTTTAGTTCATATTAACAGTTTTACCTATAGTTATGGTTTTATTATGTGTGAATTAGGGTGCCTTTTTAGTATCTTAAATACTGCATTTTGTAGTATTTATTTAAGTATCTATTTCCCTTTAAAGAAATTAACCTGTTCTTTGAGAGGAAGCTCAACAAAAATATATTTAAGTTCTATCATGTGATACTTTTTGCAATTATTTTTACTCTGGGAAATAAAATTCAATTGGAAAATATCAGTAAGTAAAAGAAGAAATAATAGCAGACAAACATCAAATTGCTAAATTTCATTATCTGACATTAGAAAAATTAAGGGAACGTGTATCCATATTCTTAATAATTTTGAAGTTATTTCTAATCATAAGGATTTTGTCCATTATATACTATATGTTTTCTTAAATTATGGTGCCATTACTATTTTTATTTTAATCCTTATTATTCTCAATATATAAATTATACCCCTGAATAGTCAAAATGATGCTATTATACTAAATTATTTAGAAATGATTTTTAAATAATTAAATTTTGTATATATGCTATATTAAATATTAATTTTTATAGACAAATTTAGGTTTTTACTTGCACAAAAATGTGGAATGTTAATGAATTAGAAAAATATCTTATTATGAAAAATATAATGGTAGTCTCAAGAAAAGAAGTATCCTAATGAGAATTCAAACATTTTACTTTATGTTTCACAACATTTTTTACAATATCATGACTCTAAGGCTCTCTTTCAAGTATAAGAATATAAGTAGGGGCGCCTGGGTGGCTCAGTCGGTTAAGCGTCCGACTTCAGCTCAGGTCACAATCTCACGGTCCGGGAGTTCGAGCCCCGCATCGGGCTCTGGGCTGATGGCTCAGAGCCTGGAGCCTGCTTCAGATTCTGTGTCTCCCTCTCTCTCTGCCCCTCCCCCGTTCATGCTCTGTCTCTCTCTGTCTCAAAAATAAGTAAACGTTAAAAAAAAAAAAAAAAGAATATATGTAATAGATTTTTTGCATGGAAAACATTTTCCTTATTCTTACTGTTCCTAAACAACATTTCAGTGACTTGATCTTGGTTGAGTCTAATACAAAACTCAAAAATATTTACCTAGATATTTCCTTACCCATGTTTATGTTGCCCTAAGTTAGAATTTGTCCGTGTTGTGGGTTAGAGACAACCAGGTGAACTCTGATAAAAGTGTTCCCCTCTGTATGGTATGAGAACCCTTTAGCCTTAAACATAATTAACAAAGAAAAAAATATAGCATTCAGTCTCTCTCTCATGAAGTCTGCAAAGTATAAGTTCTAGCAAAGGAGAAGTGACGGAAAATGTCACAGGAAACTTCTAGGAACACTCACTGAAAGAAATTTCTAATGAAGACTTTTGTTGCTCTTTCTCCACATTCCTGGAGCCGTGGGCATCATCTTTGATGAGGGATGAAATTTTGAGCTCAAAGGAATCTCAATCTCTAAGGGCTTCATGGACTAAGACACTTCATCATTAGGCTTCCTAGGTCTTAACTACTATGAAGGAAAATAACTATCTTATTGAAGTCACATATCCTGCATATGTACAATTAAGAAAGAACTTAATATTAATTGCTATAAATTTGTAGTAATACAATCTCTGTTTAAAGTGTACTGTGTAATACAAATATATTTTTACATCTACCAAATATAATGTTAATCTCTGTTTCTATTTTATACAAATGCATGTAACACTTATAACAATAGGCAATAATGCCTCTTAGCTGAAACATTCTTGGTCAATACCAGATAGTGGATCCCAGATATTTTTGATAATGGCTTTTCTCCAAAGATAGCCCCAGGGTACCTCACTGTCCTTCCTAAACTCTTATATACTGTCTCTTTATTAAGTCATTTAAATTACTCCTTCTGGAGAGTACTTCCTGTTTCTTACCAGATACTTGACTAGCACAGGTTGATAACCTCTGACCCAGGGGCAAACAGACAGTGGCATCATTCACGCTAAGCTCATAGCTGCTGTTGGCATCAAATGGAGTACAGGTGGAGGCAAGGAGTGAAAGGTTAAGTGTGGTGGCAATTATAAACACTACATGATTTTGATTCTTTTTAAATTTCCTATAAGGAGTAAAAGGGAGTAAGTATTTAGGTCTTGAATACCAAACTTAAAATACATAGGAAAAACCAGAAAACTTGGTAATTGCTCACCCTTTCTATCTGCAACAATCTTTTTTTTTTTTTTTTTTTTTTTTTGATAGAAAACAAGACTGAGCGGGAGAGAAGCAGAGGGAGAGAGAGAGAGAGACTTAGGCAGGTTCCATGCTCAGTGTGGAGTCCTACATGGGGCTTGATCCCATGTCCCTGGGTTTATGACCTGAGCCAAAATTAAGAGTTGGAAGGAAGTTTGACTGAGCCGCCCGGGTGCCCAATCTTTCCTTCATAAATTCTTTCCAATGACTTCACTGGGAAAGTTTCTTCATGAAGAAATGCTTATTCTACTCAAAATTCACAACCATAACTTCTCATTCTGCCTCTAGCATTTAAAAATTAGAGGGTAGCATAGCCCCAACAGAAAAAAGTACAAGAAGTAGTGTGGAACAAAGTAGACTATACAGTAAGAGAATGCCAATTTGTACCAGCAGGAGTTGAGGCAAAATATAGGGGATGGACTGAAAGATGTTTGACCAAAGAGGACAAAACATGAAATTAGTGAAGCCAAATGTATTTATATGGATACACCAACTCAGGATTAGGGATTGGTTTAAGTACCTGGGAATTGTGTCGATTTTATTGGTTAATCACATCCTGAACCCAGACATGATATTTAGTCAATGAGAGAAATTCCAGAATATCCCTGGAATATTGAAGAGGAAGAAACCCAAGGACTCAGGGAGACAAGCAGTCTGTTAAGAATAATCTGTAGACATCTGTGTGCCCTTTTCCCCAACCACCTTAATTTTTAGGCTGTGGGTCCATGTATACTTTTACCATGATGGCAAAGACAGAGGCTATTCATGGGCACTAAAACATGGATTTTCCCTTTATGGGAATGATCGGTTTACTGTCATTGCTAAGTGCCAACATTCAACCATAATAGAACCTCTTTCCTCAGGGGTAATAGCCAGTCACTTGAAAGCAAGTTAACTAAATTAGACTACTTTTCATAGAGGGGGCAAAAGTTTGTTCTCAAGGGTTTAGATATATTCTGAATATTAAAATTTCCTTCCTGTCTGTAATGCTTCTGCTATCATCACTGTTGATGATCTGACAGAATGCCTTACCGATCGACATGTAATCCCATAGAATATCTCTGTTTACCTATGGTAAAAATGTAGTATAACAATAAAGCCACATGCACAGGACTCATTAGCTGAACATGATTAGAAAAAAACAGGCTTAATAGAATAATGGGATGATACACTAAAGACTTAGTTATAGGACCCATGGTCTAATTAGATGTGATGACGTCTACTCTTTAGCCAGACTACAGGGATCCAAGAACCAGGCAGAAGACAGGGATGTGTCAGTATTATAAGTGATTATCTAGGTAAGATACTTTTTCATCCAAATCCTGAATCAATTTTTTTTGGAATAGTAGGAAGTTTTGCTGCTCAGTGGACAAATACTTTCCCCAAAAATGATTCATATCTCCAATGGTTTGGAGACTGACTCCTCACATACCTACCAACATTTTTGATATCTCATACCACTGAACCAACAGGAAGAAAAAAGAGTAATTGTACTTACTGGCCAACATGAAAAATTCCAATTACTAAGTATGAATTTTATGTATGTATGTTGGTACAGAATCAGAGCAAATACGACCCCAAAGAGCTCACTGGTTCTCTCTCTCTCTCTCTCTCTCTCTCTCTCTCTCTCTCTCTCTTTTCTTATGTTTTTGCTTTATTTTTGAGAGAGAGACAAAACACTAGCCGTGGAGGGGAAGACAGAGAGAGAGACACAGAATCCGAAACAGGCTCCAGGCTCTGAGCTGTCAGCACAGAGCCTGACGCGGGGCTCAAACTCATGGTCTGTGAGATCATGACCTGAGCGGAAGTCAGACACTCAACTGACTGAGCCACCCAGGCACCTCTCACTGGTTCTGTTTATACTACTTTGCTCAATAGATGCGGCCAATGGAAAATTATATGTATTAAGACAGAATAGAATTAGGCCCAGATAATTCAGAAAAACATAGCTTTAGGTCACTCTTGCCCCAGGAAGTAACCCATTTTTTCAGGTTTCCAGCAAAGGATAAAAAGAACATGGAAAAATGAAAGCTGTAGTTATCAGATTAAGTCAGGATAAGTTATAGATATGTAGTGGCTCAGGGGAATGGAAGAGTTTAAAATATTAGCTATGTTTTAAGTTAATTTTTTGTTCTTTCCTTTTCCCAACCACTAGGCCCAAAGATTGAGAAGCAGTTCAGAACCTGAAAAAACTGAGTCAACTTCACAAGGATAAGTTAACTGATGCTAAATATAAATAATTTACAACTAGACCTCAGGATACTTTTTATTACCTTAAATAGTTGGAGACTCTGATTAAAGTTAAGACTTTAATAATAATAAAAATAATTGTACAGAGTATATGTAAGATGTAATAAGTGCATTGGAATTTTGGATTTCATTCCAATGGATTAATAAATAAGAATTTTCTTAAAGCTGAGATTCCATTGTTCAGGAAATATATTTATAATAACACAATTATATTTTAAAAGTTGCTATGAGTCAGACCACAATTTAAAGTGATAGTACTACTGATGGTTATGAAAATATACAAGAAAAGATATTTCTGGATATTCTACTTGCTAACCTCAATGATTTATATGTATATATATATATATATATATATATATTACTTTATAAAAGGTTTGAATAACTTTCAAATAAACCATGTTAAAAATACAATAGGTGGTTAAAAGGTAATAAGTAAATGAACAGATGAATAAATAAATAAATAAATAAATAAACAACAAATAGCTTCATCAATAAGTCCAGAAGTTGCACTTGAAACCTGAGCATTATTTCCTATCAATTAAGAGTCAGAGATGTAGCACATGGTGGCTTAGTTGGTTGAGCCTCTGACTCTTGATATCAGCTCATGTCATGATCTTGCGGTTGTAGGATTGAGCCTCACGTAGAGCCCCTTGTTAGGCTCTGTGCTGAGTGTGGAGCCTGCTTTGGATTCTCTCTCTCCCTCTCTTTCTGCCCTTCCTCCACTTGCTCTCTCTTTCTCAAAATAAAAAAAAAATATTAAAAAAAAATTTGGAAAAAAAAGAGTTGGAGGGAAGTTTTCAATGAGTATTTATATGGAGTATACATTCTGAGTTCAATAACGTACCTTTAGTAAAATGAATGTATGTTAGTTTCCCAATACTTAATATATATTGACATGTAAAAATGATAATCAGTTGTTTTCAGCTTTTGTCTATTTCAGGCAGTGCTGCTATAACATATACTTGAGAATGGAATTACTGAACGCTGAATTCTAGTAAAGGAAGCCAAGGAGTTTTCTAAGCCATTTGTACTGACTTGCACTATCATCTTTACTAAGAGTCCCAGTTGCTCTATATCTTGGGTAACACATGCTATTGTCAGTCTTTTTCATTTTATCTGTTCTAGTGGTTCTGAAATTTAACTGTTTCTCACAAGTTTCTGTTGATTCATGTGTATCAGCTGATTCATAAGAGTTTCTTCCAGTGTTTACATGTTTTACGTGTTTCAATCTATTGGTTTGTCTATCTGTTATGGGTCGAATTGTGTCCCACAAAAATTCGTATGTTGAAGTCTTAATCCTTACTACTAAGAATGTGTTCTTGTTTGGAAATAAAGTTCTTATATATGTAATTAGGTAACATGAGGTCCTACTGGCTTAGGGCCCATTATGCCTGGCCCTTATGAAAAGGACAGTTGGACACAGATGCATACACACACAAGGAGAATGCCATGTGAAGGTGAAAACAGACATCAATTTGATATGGCAGAAGCCAAGTAATACCAAACATTGCTAGCAAACTACCAGACTCTAGAAATAGGGGAACAGATTTCTCCCTCACAACCCTCAGAAGGAATCAACCCTGCTGATAACCTTGATCTAGGATTTCTAGCCTCCAAAACTGTGAGACAATGGATTTCGGTTGTGTAGGACACTCAGTTTGTGGTACTTTGTTTCATAAGCCCAACCAAACTAATACACTCTCTTTCTTATTGTACTGGATACATGCTGGCTAGGAGTTCTTTGGCAGTAATATGAACTGTAAATTAGTCTGTGACTTACCTATGCATTCTCTTAATGGTATCTTTTGATGAATGCAGTTTGTTTATTTTTATTTTAAATTTTTTTTTAACGTTTATTTATTTTTGAGACAGAGAGAGACAGAGCATGAATGGGGGAGGGGCAGAGAGAGAAGGAGACACAGAATCGGAAGCAGGCTCCAGGCTCTGAGCCATCAGCCCAGAGCCCGAGGCGGGGCTCGAACTCACGGAGTGCGAGATGGTGACCTGAGCTGAAGTCAGACGCTTAACCGACTGCGCCACCCAGGCGCCCCGAATGCAGTTTGTTTAAATCAATGCAGGTCAAATTATCTTTTTTTCCTTCATGTCCTGTTTAAAAAATATTTGCTTGCCTCAATATCATGAAGATCATGCATATCAAGATATATTTTCTTCTAGATACTATTGTTATATCTTTCATCTTTAAGTGTATAATACATCTAGAATTGAATTTTGTGAATGCAGTGATAAGATTAGTTACACATTATTCAGGTTATTAAAGTGATTTTATTTATCTTACACTCATTCAGAATACTTTTCCATTACATTTCATTGCACTGAAAATACAGAATGAATGCATCTGAGGAAGGTGCCTTAAAGTATTTTGAAAGCAGTATTTTGCTAATGGTTAACGAAATGTTTTAGGGATGAAATACTATTCATTAAAAGGAACTGTGAGAGGCTCCTGAATGGCTCAGTTGTTAAACCTCTGACTCTTCCTTTCGGCTCAAGTCATGATCTCAGGGTTTGTGAGATCAAGGTGCTGTATGAGTGAGGCTGTTTGAGATTCTCTCCCACTCTGCCACTCGGCTGCTTGTGCATGCTCTCTCTCCCCTCTCAAAGTAAACAAATAAACTTAAAAAAATAAAAGGATCTGTGAAATAATTTACACTTGATTGTTATAAAATAGTTACATAGGGATGCATTCGTGATTTTTATTTTGCAAAGTCAATCAGTTTAAGAATCAACAAACACTTAATAGGTGCCTTCTGTCAGGTACTTTAGCCAATGTTATTTTCATGTGATACTCAGAAATTTTTACATGTGACTTTTTTAATACTAAAAAAAAAACAAAAAAAAAACAAAAAAAAAAAAACAAAAACTTTCTTGCTAGGCTTTGTCGGGTTTTATATTTTTAAGTAACCAAATCTAATAAAATGAAAAACAGGTTTACTGAAACAGGTCCAAAAGACAAAACAAGGAGATATGCTACACATCCAAAGTATGAGGCTCCTCATCGTCAACACCTGAGCCCCACAGCCCTGGCCGAACCCAGGGACTGAGATTCCGAACTACTTATACACTTTGGGTTTTCTTTCCTTAATTTTAAGGGTTTTTTAAATGCTAGCCGCCGATTTGGAACCCACTCACCGCCACTTCCGGGTCGAAGGGCGTCCTTTGTTTCCAGCCACCTCCGCAGCGCGCAACGCCCTGGGCTCGCTCCCGTGCTCCCTCCGGTGGAGCCCAGCTCACCTCCTACTTGTACTACTTGCACTTGACCTTGCAGGCGAAGTCTGCACAGCCACGTGTAACGCACAGGTTGGCCTGGGCGCCGCCCCTGGTGCGGGCCGGCCCGCCGGAGCCCCGGGTCGGGTGGAGGAGCCGAGACCGCTCCTTCCGTGGAGCGGCTCCCGTCTGGAGCCATGTCTGGTAAGCCCAGAGTCTGGGGTCGCTTCTGAGTGCATCTCGTGCTTTTTGTTTTTCTTTCATTTCCTCTTCAGGAAATCAGTCACAGAACATTTTGGCTTTTGAGTTAAACTTCGCATTGCCAGTTGTGAAGTTCGAACTTCCTCTACCGCCCGGGGTGGGGCCCTTCTCCACTGTGAAGCTAAGGGGGTGAGGCTGGTGGAGACGGACCGGGCCCGGCTTCCACGTGTCCCTGTGGGCGGAAACCTGTGCTGGAGAGACACAGCTCATGTTGCACGTGATCTTCCATCGGGTGTTGTGTAAATTCTAGGAGGTTTAAAAGGATATTGTCTGGGAAAGATCAGTTGTCTGCGATAATAGCCACCTTGGTGAGGAGTTCGTCATCCCAGGGCCTCGGGCGCCACGGGATGGTGGGTCGCTCAGCGCACATGTCAGGCACCAGGTCTCTCGTAATTTGAAGGCAGCCCTGTTTCATCTCTGCGTCGCTGTTGGTAGAGCTTTCTGATTGCTGTTTTGATAGCCTCTCTGGGTTTTGGTGCGTGGGCCGCTGCCTCGCCGAGGCTGGAGGGGATGAAGGCTGGAGGGGATGGAGGCCGGATGTGATGGAGGCCGGAAGGGCATGCAGGAGAGTGGAGCGCAGTGCGGGAATGCTGGAAGGCACCTGCATGGGCCCCCAGCCTGCAGTGCCGCAGCCTCAAGACTCGTATTTTGTAAGTGGATATCCAGTTGGCCCTCTCCCCAGACCAAATTCTTCCCCGCTTCCCTGCGTGTAAACTTTTTAATGTCAGATTATTGGGAACTTTATTGTATTCCCTTGCTTACTTGTCTACTTCTGAACTAATCGTATCGTGTCAAATTTATTATATATTTATCATTCATCTTTATAACTGAGAATAAAAGTTCATCAACTTTTTAATACTTCTGCAGGATTGCACAAGCCCTTCATAGATCTTTATTTTTCATATAAATTTTAGAAATAGCTAATGAAGTTTTGCTAAGGTGCCTGCTAGGATATTTATTGGGATTGCTTTGAATCGATATATTAATTAGGAGAAAATTTATATGTTTACCATATTGATTTTCCCAAACCTTGAACCTGGAATAGCGTATTGAGATATTCTTTAATTAATGTTATTCACGTTTTGTAGATCTGAGGGGAGGACTGATACTCCTCCTCTGTTAGATTTATTACTATGCAGTTTGTTTCTTATGCATGAAATATTACCTTTTATATTTTATTCCCTAATTGTTTTTCCTCGTATATAGAACTTGATTTTTTATATTGCCATTGTTAAGTTCCATTGTTATGGTTTGTCTATAATTTGTTCATTTATGTGTGTGTATATGTATATGTGTATACACATATATATACACACATATATATATAAAATCACATTTATATATACATACATAATCATATTATTTGTAAAGGAAATAGTTTTATTTATTTCCCTTCAATCTTTATTCCACATTAAAACATTTGTCTTATTGTACTGGTGATACCTCCAGTACGATGTTTGTAGACCTCAATATCATTTTTTAAATAGCCATAAAATGTTCTCTGATGAAAAATCCATGTGACTCTTTTTAAATACGCATCCTCTCATTTTCTTTCCTCACAGGGGAGTTACTCAAAATTGCACAGTTAGTATTCCTTGTTTCTTAATTCTCCACCATTTTACCACCACACCCATAACTGACTTTATCCTATTTGGGTGACACTACAAATGTTATCCATCATTTCTCCACTTGTGTAATTTTCATTTCACTTCTCTGTTGTACCTATAATCCTTTTGAGAATATTTCTTTATTGCCTTCTGTGAAACCATGCTCTTAAAATGTTTCTGAGGTTTACTTATTAAGAGAGGAATTTTAGAATGAGGAAAGGCTTATATTTCTATCCATCAGGAATTTCTCATTCGACTGTATTAACTTATCTAAGCGTAATTTCTTTATCTTGATATGAGATAGTATCTTCGTACAAGACTTTTTTAGTAAAGAAAGTTTTGTGAAGGGCCTATTAGATGGCCAGGCACATGATAAATGAGTACTTTTACTTCTTTGAAGTGTCTGCTTCTTTTTTTGTACACCTTAGAATTAGATTTTCCTACAGGTTTCATTTAGAGCTTTGTTCTTCTCATTCCAATCATTGGTCTTGAGTGATAGGATTTTATTAGTGTTTTTTAAAGTTCAGCTTGAGTTTTCCTTTCTTCAAACTTCCTAAACAAGTCTAACTTACATTTTCTTTCTTTGTGTTCTCATGCTATTGTCACATATTACTTCCTCTTCTGTAATAACATATACTTTGTAGATTGATTTGAATGTTGATTTGTTTTTTGAAAGGAAAATCATGTTTCTTTTATTTACTTGAGGATTTGGGTTGTATATAAATTCTTTGTTAATGTTGACTTATTTGAATGCTAACTATATTTGATACAGTTACTCTGCTAACTGGTTATATTCCTTTGGCTAGGACTCTTAGTACTTTGCTGATTATAAGCTATAATAGTGAGCAAGCTGGCATTTTGTTTACAGTAAAGGAAATGACTATATTTTTCCTCATTGAGTATGATGTGACTTTGATTCTTGGCAGAGAGGTTTATCAAGTTGCTAGGATTTATCATAATTGGCACATTTTTATCAGATGTCTTTTCTGCATCTACCGAGAGCTTTTCTTTTTATCTTTAATCAGTTAATGTGGTGATTTACAATGATAGTTTTTAAATACCAACCCATTCTTACATCCCTGAGGCAGATTATCCTAGGTAATGAGTTTAACAGCTTTCAATTTTTACTTTTTCCAAATTGTTTGTGTAATACATAGTATTATCTCTGTCCCAGCTATTTTCCTAAAGTTAAAATTTAATAATTTGTGGAACACCTTTGTTTTCAGAGGGAAAGTTTTTACTGTTGATTTGCTTTGTAAAAGACTCCGTCTTTGGGTCACCTCGGTGGCTCGGTTGGTTAAGCCTCTGGCTCTTGATTTTGGCTCAGGTCATAATCTCAAGGTTGGTGGGATCCAGTGCTGCTTTGGTCTCTGTGCTGACAGGGCAGAGCTTGTTTGGGACTCTCTCTCTTCCTCTCTGCCCCTCCCCCGTGTGTGTGCGCTGCCCCTCTCTAAATAAATACATAAATAAACATTTTTTTTTTAAGACTATATCTTTATTAAGAGTTTCCTATTCTTAAATCACTCCTGTACTCTTAGGTAATTGTATTACTTTTCTGTTTCTGGCTAGCAAGTTGCCACAAATTTACTCGGCTGACACATCAGACATTTTTATCTGCTTCCATTGGAGAAGAATCGGGGCACAGTTGACCTGGGTACTCTGCTCAAGGCATCCAAAGGCTGCAGTCAAGGTGCCTGCATGGGTGCATTCTCACTAGGGGCTGAACTGGGAATAGCTTAGTTTTTAAGCTCCTGTGGCTCATTGACAAAATCCATTTCCTTGTTAACAAGGAACTTATGGCAGCCTGCTTCTTCAATGCCAGTTGGAGAGAAAGTCTCTCACCTCAGGGTCCCAGTCCCTTTTTTGAAGAACTTTAACTTGTTTTAAATCAGGTCTATCGAAGATAATCTTTGATTAACTCAAAACCAACAGATTTGGGATTCTAATTACATCTGCAACATCCTTTTACTTTTTCTGTATTTTGCTGGTTATAAGCAAGTTACTGGTTGTGCTTATACTTAAGGGGAGGGGACTATACAAGCATGTGGTTTATTGTAAGTCACCTTAGGGCACAAAATATGCCCTTATAAAAATTATTTTCTAGGATATGTCTAGAAGTGCACTGTTTTTATCTTCCTAATATTATTTAATTCTTCTTTCTCTTTGTTTTTCATCAGTCTCTCTGATTAGTATATTTATTTTAAAATTTTTTTAAATGTTTATTCATTTGTTTAAGAGAGAGAGAGAGACAGACAGACAGAGCATGAACAGAAAAGGGACAGAGAGAGATGGAGACACAAAATCTGAAGTGGGCTCCAGGCTCTGAGCTGTCAGCACGGAGCCTATAGTGGGGCTCGAACCTGCAAACCGCAAGATCATGACCTGAGCTGAAGTCGGAAGCTTAACTGACTGAGCCACTCAGATGCCCCTTAAGAGTTTCCAAGTCAGATTTTTGCCTTAGTTGATATGGAAATTTTTACAAGTAAACTGGAACATAATGATGAAAGTGCATACTTCTACTGCTGTGCAAATTTCAGTTTCTTTTGGAACTTATAAACAGATATGAAAGTTCAGATAATTTTTCGATAGAATTACGGCAGTTTTAGGTTCACAGCAAAATCGAGCAGTAAGTACAAAAAGTTTCTGTATATGCCCTGACTCTACATATGCACAAACTCCCCCCATCAACATCTTAAACTACAGTAGTAAAGTTGTTACAACTGATGAGCCTGAATTAACACATTATCACTGAAAGTCCATAGTTTGCATTAAGTTTCACTCTTGGTGCTGTATATTCTATGGACTTTGGCAAGTGTATAATGACATTTATCTTCTGTTATAGTATCCTAAAGAATAGTTTCACTGTCCCAGAAATTCATTGTGTTCCCTGCCCTGACCTCTCTGACAACCACTGATCTTTTTACTGTACCCATAGTTTTGTCTTTTCCAGAATGTCCTATAGTTGAAATTATACAGTAGGTAGCATGTTCAGATTGGCTTCTTTCACTTAGTAATATAATTTTAAGTTTTCTCTGTCTTTTCCTGGCTTGGTAGTTCATTTCTTTTGAGCACTGGATGGTATCTGTTGGTTGGATATACAGGGTTATTTATCTTTGTGTATTTATCTACTAAAGGACATATTGTTGCTTTCCAGTTTCAGCAACTATGTAAACAGGTGCTTGCAGGATTTTGTGTGGACATGAGTTTTCAACTCCTTTGGATAAATATCAAGGAGTGTGATTGCTGAATTATATGGTAAGATTACGTTTGGTTTTATAAGACACCACAAACTGTTTTCCATTGAGGCTGTACAGTTTTGCCTTCCCACTGGTAATGAAAAAGAGTTGCTGTTGTTCCACATCCTCACCAGCATTTGGTATTGTGAGTGTTACAGATTTTGGTTATTCTAATAGAGATATGGCAGTATCTCACTGTTGCATTAATTTGCATTTATCTGATGACAAATGGTGTAGAACATCTTTTCTTATGCTGATTTGCCTGCCTTCTATAAATCTTCTTTTATGGGGTGTCTCTTCAGGTTTTTAAAGCAGCTTTTAGATCAGGCTGTTCATTTTCCTACTGTTGAGGTTTTTTTTTCCCTACTGTTGAGTTTTAAGATTTTCTTAAATATTTTGCCTAATAGTCCTTTATCGAATGTGTCTTTTGCCTAATGTATGGCTTGTCTTCACTTTCTCTTGACAGTGTCTTTCACAGAGCAGGAGTTTTTTTACTGTAAGGAAGTCTAGCTTATCAATTATTTCTGTCATGGATCATGCCTTTGGTATCATATGAAGAAAGTCATCAGGCTCAAGGTCATTTAATTTTCTATGTTATCTTGAGGAGTTTTCAAGTTTTGTGTTTTACATTTACAACTCTGATCTATTTCTGATATAATGTTTGTAGAAGGTGCAAGGTCTGTGTCTAGAATCTTTTTTTTTTTTTTTTTTTGCTTCTGGATGTCCAGTTGTTATAGCACCAATTTTTGAAGTGTCTGTCTTTTCTCCATTGTATGACTCTTGCTGCTTTGCAAGGAGTAGATGACTCTGTATATGCATGAGGGTCTGTTTCTGGGTTCTCTGTTCTGTTGCAGTGATGTATTTTTATGAATTCTTTTACCAGTACTCTACTTTCTTAGTTACTGAGCTTTATAGTAAGTGATTCCAGAAGTCAGTATCATTCCTCCAAATTTAATTTTTCTCCTCCAATGTTGAGTTGGCCCTTCTGAGTCTTTTGCTATTTAAATAATTTTTCCCACAACTGTTTTGAGATAAAATTGACATATAACATTGTATAAATTTAAGGTTAATTGATTTGATAATTGATTTGATACACTTTTATATTGCAATATTTTACCACCTTCATGGCAACACTAATACCTCCATCAGGTCAAAAAATCATCATTTTTTTTTTTTGTGGTGAGAATATTTAAGATCTGATCTCTTAGCAACTTTCAAGTATGTAGTATGGTATCGTTACCTATAATCACAATGACGTACACTAGATCCCCAGAATTTATTCATCTTCAATAAAAAAATTTTGTTTGATGTTAATTTATTTTTGGGAGAGAGAAACAGAGTGCAACTAAGGAGAGGCAGAGAGAGGGAGACACAGAATCAGAAGCAGACTTCAGACTCTGAGCTGCCAGCACAGAGCCCAATGTCAGGCTCGAACTCACGAGGCATGAGATCATGACCTGAGCCGAAGTCACGAGCTTAACCAACTGAGCCATCTAGGCACTACCCAGAATTTATTCATCTTCTAACTGGAAGTTTGTCTTCAGCCCAGCACTCCCAATTTCCCTCACCTCCCCCAACAATCCTACTCTCTTTTTCTAGGAGTATGTTTTCTTTTTTTTAGATTCCACATATAAGTGATAACTTACAGTATTTGTCTTTTTCTGGCTGACTTATTTCACTTACATGATGTCCTCAAGGTCCATCCATGTTGTCACAAATGGCAGATTTTATTTTTTTTCTCATCACCAACTAATAGTCCATTGTATTCAGTGGTTTCCTCCCATCATCTGTGGGGGATGTGCTCCAGAACCTCCAGTGGATGCCTGAAACCACAGATAGTATCAAACTCTATATATACTATACCATTTCTATACATAAGTACCTACGCTAAAGTTTTATTTAGAAGTTAGTCACAGTAAGAGGTTAACAACAGTAACTACAGTATAATAAAACAATTATACTAATGTGCTATAGTAATAGTTATGTGGATGTGGTCTTTCTGTCTCTCTCTCTCTCTGCCAAATATCTTATTGTGCCATATTCACCCTTCCCTTTGTGGTGATGTGAGATGATAAAGGCCTGTGTGATTAGACAAAGTGATGTGGTTGATGTTAGGCTACTATTGACCTTCTGATGATACACTAGGAGGAAAACCATCTGCTTTTGACCTGCAGTTGACTGCAGGGAACTGAAACTTCAGAAAGTGAAACAGAAAGTGGATAGTGAGAACTACTATGGATAAATATCTTTATTCATTCATCCACTGACAGTCACTTAGGTTGGCTATTAATGAGTAGTCCATCTTGGCCATTATGAATAATGCTGTAATAAACATAGGCATGGAGATACCTCTTCAATATCCAGTTTTCATTTCTTTTGGATGTACACCCAGAGGTATGATTGCTAGACCATACGGCAGTTTTATTTTTAACTCTCTGAAGAACCTCCATACTACTTTCCGTTATGGCTGTACCTATTTATGTTCCCACCAGTAGTGCACAGGGGTTCCATTTTCTCCACATCCTTGCAAACATTTGTTATCTTTTTTTAATTATAACCATTCCAAGAGATGTGAGTTGATACCTCTTTGTGATTTTAATTTGCATTCCCCTCAGGATTAATGATGTTCAGCATATATTTTCATGTTGGCCATTTGGATGTCTTTGGAAAAATGTGTATTCAGTTTCTGTAACAATTTTTAATTGGATTACTTAAGGGTATTGTTGTTGTTGTTAGTGATTTGTATGACTTCTTTATATAGTTTAGATAGTAACCTTTTATCAGATGTCAAATTTGCAAATATTTTCGCCTATTCCATGGGTTGCCTTTTCATTTTGTTCTTTTTTAAAAAACTTTATTTATTTATTTATTTATTTATTTATTTATTTTATTTTTTAATTTTTGTTTTTTATTAAACATTTTATTTTTATTTTTTAATTGTTTTTAATATATGAAATTTATTGTCAAATTGGTTTCCATACAACACCTAGTGTTCATCCCAAAAGGTGCCCTCCTCAATACCCATTACCCACCCTCCCCTCACTCCCACCCCCCATCAACCCTCAGTTTGTTCTCAGTTTTTAACAGTCTCTTATGTTTTGGTTCTCTCCCACTCTAGCCTCTTTTTTTTTTTTTTTCCCTTCCCTTCCCCCATGGGTTTCTGTTAAGTTTCTTAGGATCCACATAAGAGTGAAACCATATGGTATCTGTCTTTCTCTGTATGGCTTATTTCACTTAGCATCACACTCTCCAGTTCCATCCACGTTGCTACAAAAGGCCATATTTCATTTTTTCTCATTGCCACGTAGTATTCCATTGTGTATATAAACCACAATTTCTTTATCCATTCATCAGTTGATGGACATTTAGGCTCTTTCCATAATTTGGCTATTGTTGAGAGTGCTGCTATAAACATTGGGGTACAAGTGCCCCTATGCATCAGTACTCCTGTATCCCTTGGATAAATTCCTAGCAGTGCTATTGCTGGGTCATAGGGTAGGTCTATTTTTAATTTTCTGAGGAACCTCCACACTGCTTTCCAGAGCTGCTGCACCAATTTGCCTTCCCACCAACAGTGCAAGAGGGTTCCCGTTTCTCCACATCCTCTCCAGCATCTGTAGTCTCCTGATTTGTTCATTTTGGCCACTCTGACTGGCGTGAGGTGATATCTGAGTGTGGTTCTGATTTGTATTTCCCTGATGAGGAGTGACATTGAACATCTTTTCATGTGCCTGTTGGCCATCTGGATGTCTTCTTTAGGGAAGTGTCTTTTCATGTTTTCTGCCCATTTCTTCACTGGGTTATTTGTTTTTCGGGTGTGGAGTTTGGTGAGCTCTTTATAGATTTTGGATACTAGCCCTTTGTCCGATATGTCATTTGCAAATATCTTTTCCCATTCCGTTGGTTGCCTTTTAGTTTTGTTGGTTGTTTCCTTTGCTGTGCAGAAGCTTTTTATCTTCATAAGGTCCCAGTCATTCACTTTTGCTTTTAATTCCCTTGCCTTTGGGGATGTGTCGAGTAAGAGATTGCTACGGCTGAGGTCAGAGAGGTCTTTTCCTGCTTTCTTCTCTAAGGTTTTGAGGGTTTCCTGTCTCACATTCAGTTCCTTTATCCATTTTGAGTTTATTTTTGTGAATGGTGTGAGAAAGTGGTCTAGTTTCAACCTTCTGCATGTTGCTGTCCAGTTCTCCCAGCACCATTTGTTAAAGAGGCTGTCTTTTTTCCATTGGATGTTCTTCCCTGCTGTGTCAAAGATGAGTTGGCCATACGTGTGTGGGTCTAGTTCTGGGGTTTCTATTCTATTCCATTGGTCTATGTGTCTGTTTTTGTGCCAATACCATGCTGTCTTGATGATGACAGCGTTGTAGTAGAGGCTAAAGTCTGGGATTGTGATGCCTCCTGCTTTGGTCTTCTTCAAAATTCCTTTGGCTATTCGGGGCCTTTTGTGGTTCCATATGAATTTTAGGATTGCTTGTACTAGTTTCGAGAAGAATGCTGGTGCAATTTTGATTGGGATTGCATTGAATGTGTAGATAGCTTTGGGTACTATAGACATTTTGACAATATTTATTCTTCCAGTTCATGAGCAGGGAATGTCTTTCCATTTTTTTATATCTTCTTCAACTACCTTCATAAGCTTTCTATAGTTTTCAGCATACAGATCTTATACATCTTTGGTTAGATTTATTCCTAGGTATTTTATGCTTCTTGGTGCAATTGTGAATGGGATCAGTTTCTTCATTTGTCTTTCTGTGGCTTCATTGTTAGTGTATAAGAATGCAACTGATTTCTGTACATTGATTTTGTCTCCTGCAACTTTGCTGAATTCATGTATCAGTTCTAGCAGACTTTTGGTGGAGTCTGTCAGATTTTCCATGTATAATATCATGTCATCTGCAAAAAGCGAAAGCTTGACTTCATCTTTACCAATTTTGATGCCTTTGATTTCCTTTTGTTGTCTGATTGCTGATGCTAGAACTTCCAGCACTATGTTACACAACAGCGGTGAGAGTGAGCATCCCTGTCGTGTTCCTGATCTCAGGGAAAAAGCTCCAGTTTTTCCCCGTTGAGGATGATGTTAGCTGTGGGCTTTTCATAAATGGCTTTTATGATCTTTAAGTATGTTCCTTGTATCCCAACTTTCTCAAGGGTTTTTATTAAGAAAGGGTGCTGGATTTTGTCAAAGGCCTTTTCTGCATCGATTGACAGGATCATATGGTTCTTCTCTTTTTCTTTGTTAATGTGATGTATCACGTTGATTGATTTGCGAATGTTGAACCAGCCCTGCATCCCAGGAATGAATCCCACTTGATCATGGTGACTAATTCTTTTTATATGCCGTTGAATTCGATTTGCTAGTATCTTATTGAGAATTTTTGCATCCATATTCATCAGGGATATTGGCCTGTAGTTCTCTTTTTTTACTGGGTCTCTGTCTGGTTTAGGAATCAAAGTAATACTGGCTTCATAGAATGAGTCTGGAAGTTTTCCTTCCCTTTCTATTTCTTGGAATAGCTTGAGAAGGATAGGTATTATCTCTGCTTTAAACGTCTGGTAGAACTCCCCTGGGAAGCCATCTGGTCCTGGACTCTTATTTGTTGGGAGATTTTTGATAACCGATTCAATTTCTTCACTGGTTATGGGTCTGTTCAAGCTTTCTATTTCCTCCTGATTGAGTTTTGGAAGAGTGTGGGTGTTTAGGAATTTGTCCATTTCTTCCAGGTTGTCCAATTTGTTGGCATATAATTTTTCATAGTATTCCCTGATAATTGTTTGTATCTCTGAGGGATTGGTTCTCATAATTCCATTTTCATTCATGATTTTACCTATTTGAGTCATCTCCCTTTTCTTTTTGAGAAGCCTGGCTAGAGGTTTGTCATTTTTGTTTATTTTTTCAAAAAACCAACTCTTGGTTTCATTGATCTGCTCTACAGTTTTTTTTAGATTCTATATTGTTTATTTCTGCTCTGATCTTTATTATTTCTCTTCTTCTGCTGGGTTTAGGCTGCCTTTGCTGTTCTGCTTCTATTTCCTTTAGGTGTGCTGTTAGATTTTGTATTTGGGATTTTTCTTGTTTCTTGAGATAGGCCTGGATTGCAATGTATTTTCCTCTCAGGACTGCCTTCACTGTGTCCCAAAGCATTTGGATTGTTGTATTTTCATTTTCGTTTGTTTCCATATATTTTTTAATTTCTTCTCTAATTGCCTGGTTGACCCACTCATTCGTTAGTGGGGTGTTCTTTAACCTCCACGCTTTTGGAGGTTTCCAGACTTTTTCCTGTGGTTGATTTCAAGCTTCATAGCATTGTGGTCTGAAAGTATGCATGGTATAATTTCAATTCTTGTAAACTTATGAAGGGCTGTTTTGTGACCCAGTTTATGATCTATCTTGGAGAATGTTCCATGTGCACTCGAGAAGAAAGTATATTCTGTTGCTTTAGGATGCAGAGTTCTAAATACATCTGTCAAGTCCATCTGATCCAATGTCTCATTCAGGGCCCTTGTTTCTTTATTGACCGTGTGTCTAGATGATCTATCCATTTCTGTAAGTGGGGTGTTAAAGTCCCCTGCAATTACCACATTCCTATCAATAAGGTTGCTTATGTTTATGAGTAATTGTTTTATATATTTGGGGGCTCCGGTATTCGGCGCATAGACATTTATAATTGTTAGCTCTTCCTGATGGATAGACCCCGTAATTATTATATAATGCCCTTCTTCATCTCTTGTTACAGTCTTTAAAGTCTAGTTTGTCTGATATAAGTATGGCTAGTCCAGCTTTCTTTTGGCTTCCAGTCGCATGATAATTAGTTCTCCATCCCCTCACTCTCAATCTAAAGGTGTCCTCAGGTCTAAAATGAGTCTCTTGTAGACAGCAAATAGATGGGTCTTGTTTTTTTATCCATTCTGATACCCTATGTCTTTTGGTTGGCGCATTTAATCCATTTACATTCAGTGTCATTATAGAAAGATACGGGGTTAGAGTCATTGTGATGTCTGTATGTTTTATTCTTGTAGTGATGTCTCTTGTACTTTGTCTCACTGAATCCCCCTTAGGATCTCTTGTAGGGCTGATTTAGTGGTGACAAATTCCTTCAGTTTTTGTTTGTTTGGGAAGACCTTTATCTCTCCTTCTATTCTAAATGACAGACTTGCTGGATAAAGGATTCTCGGCTGCATATTTTTCCTGTTTATCACACTGAAAATATCGTGCCAATCCTTTCTGGCCTGCCAAGTTTCAAAAGAGAGATCAGTCATGAGTCTTATAGGTCTTCCTTTATATGTGAGGGCACATTTATCCCTTGCTGCTTTCAGAATTTTCTCTTTATCCTTGTATTTTGCCAGTTTCACTATGATATGTCGTGCAGAAGATCGATTCAAGTTACGTCTGAAGGGAGTTCTCTGTGCCTCTTGGATTTCAGTGCCTTTTTCCTTCCCCAGTTCAGGGAAGTTCTCAGCTATTATTTCTTCAAGTACCCCTTCAGCACCTTTCCCTCTCTCTTCCTCCTCTGGGATACCAATTGTGCGTATATTATTTCTTTTTAGTGAATCACTTAGTTCTCTAAATTTCCCCTCATACTCCTGGATTTTTTTATCTTTTTCTCAGCTTCCTCTTTTTCCATAACTTTATCTTCTAGTTCACCTATTCTCTCCTCTGCCTCTTCAAGCCGAGCCGTCGTCGTTTCCATTTTGTTTTGCACTTCGTTTAAAGCGTTTTTCAGCTCCTCGTGACTGTTCCTTAGTCCCTTGATCTCTGTAGCAAGAGATTCTCTGCTGTCCTGTATACTGTTTTCAAGCCCAGCGATTAATTTTATGACTATTATTCTAAATTCACTTTCTGTTATATTATTTAAATCCTTTTTGATCAGCTCATTAGCTGTTGTTATTTCCTGGAGATTCTTTTGAGGGGAATTCTTCCGCTTGGTCATTTTGGATAGTCCCTGGCGTGGTGAGGACCTGCAGGGCACTTCCCCTGTGTTGTCGTGTATAACTGGAGTTGGTGGGCGGGGCCGCAGTCAGACCTGATGTCTGCCCCCAGCGCACCGCTGGGGCCACAGTCAGACTGGTGTGTGCCTTCTCTTCCCCTCTCCTAGGGGCGGGATTCACTGTGGGGTGGCGTGGCCCGTCTGGGCTACTTGCATACTGCCAGGCTTGTGGTGCTGGGGATCTGGCGTATTAGCTGGGGTGGGTAGGCAAGGTGCAAGGGGGCAGGAGGGGCAGGCTTAGCTCGTTTCTCCTTAGGTGATCCACTTCAGGAGATGCCCTGTGGCAGCGGGAGGGAGTCAGATCCGCTGCCGGAGGTTTGGCTCCGCAGAAGCACAGAGTTGGGTGTTTGCTTGGAGTGAGCAAGTTCCCTAGCAGGAACTGGTTCCCTTAGGGATTTTGGCTGGGGGATGGGCGGGGGAGATGGCGCTGGCGAGCACCTTTGTTCCCCACCAAACTGAGCTCTGTCGTCTGGGGGCTCAGCAGCTCTCCCTCCCTTGTCCTCCAGCCTTCCCGCTTTCTGAGCAGAGCTGTTAACTTATGACCTCCCAGACGCTAAGTCGCGCTTGCTGTCTGAACACACTCCGGCCGTCCGGCCCCTCCGCTTTTGCAAGCCAGACTCGGGGGCTCTGCTTGGCCGGTGAGCCGCCCCTCCGCCCTGGCTCCCTCCCGCCAGTCCGTGGAGCGCGCACCGCCTCGCCGCCGCCCTTCCTACCTTCTTCTGTGGGCCTCTCGTCTGCGCTTGGCTCCAGAGACTCCGTTCTGCTAATCCTCTGGCGGTTTTCTGGGTTATTTAGGCAGGTGTAGGTGGAATCTAAGTGATCAGCAGGATGCGCGGTGAGCCCAGCCAAGTTCCAATATTTTGTCTATGCCGCCATGTTCCAATATTTTGTCTATTTTTTAATTTTTGAAAGGAGAGAGAGTGTGTGTGCACATGTGCAAGCAGGGGAGGGGCAAAGGGAGAGGGAGGGAGAGGATCTTAAGCCCAATGCAAGGCTAGATCTCATGACCTCTCTTGACCATGAGCTCATGACCCTGAGCTGAAATCAGGAGTCAGATGTTTAACTGACTGAGCCACCCAGATGACACATGCCCTTTCATTTATTGATTGCTTCTTTTGCATTTGTCAGAAATAAGCCCATCAACCCAATCAAAGGAGGGATGCAGAGACTTAGAGCACAGTGAAGCGAGGCTTTAATCAATGTTCTTGCAAGAGCAGGTGTCTGATAGACAGGCACACTTGGGGCAGTTACAGCAGGCAATTTATTTCCTAGCATGCAGGTCCCTCCTTGGTTCCTCATTGGCTGAGTACTACAGAGATTACAGCCTTACCTGAACGTCACCTGTCCCCATGTAAGACAAAAAGTAGTGTGATTGGAACAAATATACATTCCCTGAGGTGACACAGAGACTTTTAGTCCCTTCTCCCTTTGTTCTTTGGTGCATGCTCATTGCAAAGCCGACAAAAATAAGCCCTGCAAAACAGAGAGGGGAAGAAGAACAGGTAAGTGAAGTGTCGAAGTGTTTGGGACTCCATTGTGGGGGAGGGGGACACATTAGTACATATTTACATTAGGTTGCAAACCAACTATTAACTAGACAGCACAGCTTTTATTTGGTATTTCTGAAAATGAATCATCTCCCTTACTTCTTACAGCTGTGAAGAACTTGTTTAGTTTGATGTAGACCCATTTACTTACTTTTGTGTTTGTTGCTTGTGTTTTTGGTGTTATGTCCAAAAAATCTTTGCCAAGACCTATGTCAAGGAGCTTTATTATCCCTATATTTTAGGAATTGTACAGTTTCATGCCTTACCAAGCCCATTTTAAACTAATGTTTATAAATTTTCATAGTATTTAAAATATGGTGCCAATTGTTTAAGATGTTTATTTAGTTTTGAGAGAGACAGAATGGGAGGGGAGCAGAGAGAGAGAGAGGGAAAAAGAGAATCCCAAGCAGGCTCCATGCTGTCAGCACAGAGCCTGATGCAGGACTCAAGTCACAAACTGTGAGACTATGACCTGAGCCAAAATCACAAGTTGTACACTTAACCAACTGAACCACTCAGATGCCCCTAAAATAATGCCAATTTCTAAAAAAAAAAAAAAAAAGGTTCAGAGTAATTTAGATCATTGTTACTGGACATCTATATCTACCATTATTAACTCAAAAACCTCTACAAATAAACTTTTGAACTTCTTGAATGGAGAGTGTACTCTCTAAATACACAGACTTTTATTTGATTTATAAAAATATCTGGTTGGAGTCTTAGTTTAAGAAAATTTTAATGACATGGGAATAGATCATAATGTCTTTTTTAAAGCACATAATGTAAAATATTTTTTGACCTGTGACTTAGCTATACCATGTAAGGTTTGTGATATGAAAGAAGGTAGTCTGGAGGCCCTAAAAAACATTTAAGAGTCATTGTATTGTATTCCTTTCTTTTTTGTAATATGCATCATTAGAAGTTTTTGGTTTTCAGAGTGCTTGAAATAACAAAATGGCTTAACAGTTTATGTTACTATATTTTACAACTGAATGACAAAAGTCAAGACAATTATACATACAATTGGCAGAACAGGCAGGTCGGTTATACATGTAATTGGGTTGATCTGAAGTCTTAAAAGTAAAGACTAAGTTGTATCATATTGTGATGGCTTTTTTTCTTAAAACTTGTTCATTCATATGGCATGGATATCATAAAATATAGAATAAAGCTACATTTTATTTCTTTCTTTAAGCCTTCAAATTAATAATGGAAATATTCATATGATTCAATTTATCTTTGCTTTTTAAGTTATAAATACATACTCCAAGTAAATGTGCAGTCAAAAGATACCTCTGTAAGTTACAGTTTTTCCATTTTAAAAGTCCCTTTCTTATTTATATGTATTTTTAAAAGTTGTTTTACTCGATGACTTCACGGAAGTAATTTTCCAAGAAATGATTCATGGTAAATTAAAATGCTGTATCTCTTTCTTTTACTGTCACCCGTGACTCAATATGTAGTAAAAGATATCTTACTGAACTGTCTAGTATACCTAATGTCATCCATGCAATACTTAGGTCAATATGATTTCAAAGTATTATCTTAAAAAAATAAGTACAAGCAAAGGAAAATAAATATACAATGAAATACTACTGAGAGTTTCTGCTGACTGTAAGTTAACGTGTAAAATTACAACTATTTGTCAGTGTTTGAAGCAAGTTTTGTGATTAGGTCAACTGTTGCATTCTCTTACCATAACTCTTCAACAAACAATAGTTTTTACTACTTTCAGAAACGCTGATATATAGCTTGTCTATGATTGTTAAAATTCACTTGTATAGGTAATGATGGCTAATATATGTTTGCTTTTATAACATGCCAGGTATAGTTCTAAATTATGTATAGTATGTAATCATATAAAATAAATCCTATTTTGGGGTGCCTGGGTGGGTCAGTTGGTTAAGCGTCTGACTCTTGGTTTCAGCTGTCATGAAATCATGATTGTGAGACTGAGCCCCGCATCCGGCTCTGTGCCGGGCACAGAGTCTGCTTGAGATTCTCTCTCTCTTTTCCTTTGCCCCTCCCCTGCTTGTGTGCACGTGCTCTCTCTCTCTCTCTCTTTCAAGATAAATGAATAAAATAAGCCCTATTTTTATTATAATGAGAAACATGAGAATAGAAGGGATTAAATAACTCTTATGCTTGTTAGATCTAGGCTTTGGTATCACGATATTCTGCCTCTGGCATAAAGGGGAAATCTTTTGTTTGCTTAGTTTAGTAACAGTGAACTCACTCCCCCATTTGAGAGCCAGCTGTCCTCTCTGTTATGCATACACTAAACCATTTAGAGAAACTTTGTTTACCATAAATTACTATGGTCTCTCAGTGAAGTTCTCTAATTTCTTTTTTTAAAAAAAAATTTAATGTTTATTTTTGAGAGAAAGAGATAGAGTGTGAGCAGGGAGGGACAGAGAGAGGGAGACACAGAATCTGAAGCAGGCTCCAGGCTCTGAGCTGTCAGCACAGAGCCCAAAGTGGGGCTTGAACTCATGAACCCTGAGATTATGACCTGAGCTGAAGTCAGACGCTTAACCGACTGAGCCACCCAGGTGCCCCAGAGTTCTCTAATTCTAATCGCAGCACCTAGATGAAAATTTACAGTATTATTTTATAGAATTCCATGACCTTCTGCTAGATTTCTCTTTATTTTGTCTGAGGCCATGTGAACCTGATGTTTTTGTTTAGATTTGATCCATATTACTCCATGACACTCACTCCTTCACCATGTGGTAATATGAACAAGATAAATTTCTCATGAATAGGGAAGAAAAATCGTTGCCACTCCTTGAGATGTGACTCCCAGTTTGACCTGGCACAGCACTGCTTCCAAGTTTAAAATCTCAGGCCAGGGATGCAGTCCTCCTGAAATGCTCATATATTGGTGCTCCCTGTCCTGAAGTCTGTGACCTCCACTGCCCAGATACTGTAAAGAGGCCATTCCCCTTACCTTGTACTGCCTCTCCCTGTTTTCCTGCTCTACTTTTCCCTCCACAGCACTTATCAAAACCTGTCAGAGTACATAGTTCAATTTGTTTCTGTTCTGATGTTCTTTGGATTAGGCTGCTTCCTCTGAGATACAGACAGTGGGACAGAATTAGTCGTGCAAGAGATCTACAAGAGACAAAAGCCTGTGAGGAAAAACAGAAAGGAGCTGAGGGAGTCTGAAAAGTTGTCAGAGCTTGATTCCACTTGACTCCGAATAAATGACAGAGGGAAGGAAAGGAAGGAGGGGTGAAACATCTCAGGCTGCAGTGGGGACCTAAAAGAGTTTGAAAAGTCTGTGGTAGAGTCCTTGACCAAAATGTTCCATTAGAGCAGCACCGCATCCCCTGGGAATGGGCCCACCTGAGTATCCTAACCTCACTCAGTTATTGGCAGGGACATTCTCACGAGAAGCATGGCCTCAGGTATCATAAAAACAGTGACACATTTCAGAGCGCACCAGATGCAGCTGACGGTCACTTAACACTCTTCACTAGTGGAATTCTGAATGAGATATGAAAGGCACATTTCAGGGTGCCTCTCATATTCAGGCAAAGGACTTTTGTATACTGTTCTATCCCCATCACCTAAAACAGTGCCTGGGTTATAATAGCAGTCAATGAATGTGTAGAGTAAATGAATTTTCCCTGAAAAAAAAAAAAAAGATATTTATGTCTTTTGAAATGTCTTCCTGCACATTAGTGTTCTGCCCAAATCTACTGGCAATTCAGATCTAGAGACTAATTACCCAGGAGGATGCCTGAAGCCTCATCCAAACTTTACAAAAGGGAATGTAAAAATTTTTAAAGGCACTATTTGCTAAAGAACCAGGGGAGTGTCCTTATAGTAAGCACACAGATTATCCTTATCACTGGTTACTGAAAAGTATTTTCGTGGAACTTCAATGGCAAATGAAACACGGGATTTCAGTGGTAAGAATCAATATTGTTTATTTTCGGGATGGGGTGTGGAGAGTCTGAAGTTCAGAATCCTTGCGATGCCTACAGTCTCCTTCCTTAAATGTAGCCATAGTCTCAAACAATTATATTGCTAAAGTGAAATGTTTGTTTGCTCTATTACTGAAGAATATTCAGTTCTGCTAAAGATGATGAAAAAATAGAATGGTTAAAATGTGTAAAATGTATTAGGCATAGAGAGTGAGTAATCAAGTAGCTTATAAGACAAAGGAAGAATTCATAATTGTGTTATGAATAGAAAGTAATGCAAAGTAAAAGATAGAATAAAGGGTCTGTATAAAAGCATGAAGAAGAGGAAGCAGCAAGATGGCGGCTTAGGATGACGCTGGGCTCACCGCGCGTCCTGCTGATCATTTAGATTCCACCTACACCTGCCTAAATAACCCAGAAAACCGCCAGAGGATTAGCAGAACGGAGTCGCCGGAGCCAAACGCAGACAAGAGGCCCACGGAAGAGGGTAGGAAGGGCGGCGAGGCGGTGCGCGCTCCACGGACTGGCGGGAGGGAGCCTGGGCAGAGGGACGGCTCGCCGGCCAAGCAGAGCCCCCGAGTCTGGCTTGCAAAAGCGGAGGGGCCGGACGGCCGGAGTGTGTTCAGACAGCAAGCGCGACTTAGCGTCTGGGAGGTCATAAGTTAACAGCTCTGCTCAGAAAGCGGGAAGGCTGGAGGACAAAGGGAGGGAGAGCTGCTGAGGCCCCTGACAACAGAGCTCAGTTTGGTGGGGAACAAAGGCGCTCGCCAGCGCCATCTCCCCCACCCATCCCCCAGCCAAAATCCCAAAGAGAACCAGCTCCTGCCAGGGAACTTGCTCCCTCCTCGCAAACAACCAACTCTGTGCTTCTGCGGAGCCAAACCTCCGGCAGCGGATCTGACTCCCTCCCTCTGCCACAGGGCTCCTCCTGAAGTGGATCACCTAAGGAGAAGCGATCTAAGCCTGCCCCTCCTGCCCCTGTGCACCTTGCCTACCCACCCCAGCTAATACGCCAGATCCCCAGCACCATAAGCCTGGCAGTGTGCAAGTAGCCCAGACGGGCCACACCACCCCACAGTGAATCCCACCCCTAGGAGAGGGGAAGAGAAGGCACACACCAGTCTGACTGTGGCCCCAGCGGTGGGCTGGGGGCAGACATCAGGTCTGACTGCGGCCCCGCCTACCAACTCCAGTTATACACCACAGCACAGGGGAAGTGCCCTGCAGGTCCTCACCACGCCAGGGACTATCCAAAATGACCAAGTGGAAGAATTCCCCTCAGAAGAATCTCCAGGAAATAACAACAGCTAATGAGCTGATCAAAAAGGATTTAAACAATATAACAGAAAGTGAATTTAGAATAATAGTCATAAAATTAATCACTGGGCTTGAAAACAGTATACAGGACAGCAGAGAATCTCTTGCTACAGAGATCAAGGGACTAAGGAACAGTCACGAGGAGCTGAAAAACGCTTTAAACGAAATGCATAACAAAATGGAAACCACCACAGCTCGGCTTGAAGAGGCAGAGGAGAGAATAGGTGAACTAGAAGATAAAGTTATGGAAAAAGAGGAAGCTGAGAAAAAGATAAAAAAATCCAGGAGTATGAGGGGAAATTTAGAGAACTAAGTGATTCACTAAAAAGAAATAATATACGCACAATTGGTATCCCAGAGGAGGAAGAGAGAGGGAAAGGTGCTGAAGGGGTACTTGAAGAAATAATAGCTGAGAACTTCCCTGAACTGGGGAAGGAAAAAGGCATTGAAATCGAAGAGGCACAGAGAATTCCCTTCAGACGTAACTTGAATCGATCTTCTGCATGACATATCATAGTGAAACTGGCAAAATACAAGGATAAAGAGAAAATTCTGAAAGCAGCAAGGGGTAAATGTGCCCTCACATATAAAGGGAGACCTATAAGACTCGTGACTGATCTCTCTTTTGAAACTTGGCAGGCCAGAAAGAATTGGCAGGAGATTTTCGGGGTGCTAGACACAAAAAATATGCAGCCGAGAATCCTTTATCCAGCAAGTCTGTCATTTAGAATAGAAGGAGAGATAAAGGTCTTCCCAAACAAACAAAAACTGAAGGAATTTGTCACCACTAAACCAGCCCTACAAGAGATCCTAAGGGGGACCCTGTGAGACAAAGTCCCAGAGACATCACTACAAGCATAAAACATACAGACATCACAATGATTCTAACCCCGTATCTTTCTATAATAACACTGAATGTAAATGGATTAAATGCGCCAACCAAAAGACATAAGGTATCAGAATGGATAAAAAAACAAGACCCATCTATTTGCTGTCTACAAGAGACTCATTTTAGACCTGAGGACACCTTTAGATTGAGAGTGAGGGGATGGAGAACTAATTATCACGCGACTGGAAGCCAAAAGAAAGCTGGAGTAGCCATACTTATATCAGACAAACTAGATTTTAAATTAAAGGCTGTAACAAGAGATGAAGAAGGACATTATATAATAGTTACAGGGTCTATCCATCAGGAAGAGCTAACAATTATAAATGTCTATGTGCCGAATACCGGAGCCCCCAAATATATAAAACAATTACTCATAAACGTAAGCAACCTTATTGATAAGAATGTGGTAATTGCAGGGGACTTTAACACCCCACTTACAGAAATGGATAGATCATCTAGACACATGGTCAATAAAGAAACAAGGGCCCTGAATGAGACATTGGATCAGATGGACTTGACAGATATATTTAGAACTCTACATCCCAAAGCAACAGAATATACTTTCTTCTCGAGTGCACATGGAACATTCTCCAAGATAGACCATATACTGGGTCACAAAACAGCCCTTCATAAATTTACAAGAATTGAAATTATACCATGCATACTTTCTATGAAGCCAGTATTACTTTGATTCCTAAACCAGACAGAGACCTAGTAAAAAAAGAGAACTACAGGCCAATATCCCTGATGAATATGGATGCAAAAATTCTCAATAAGATACTAGCAAATCGAATTCAACGGCTTATAAAAAGAATTATTCACCATGATCAAGTGGGATTCATTCCTGGGATGCAGGGCTGGTTCAACATTCGCAAATCAATCAACGTGATACATCACATTAACAAAAAAAAAGAGAGAAGAACCATATGATCCTGTCAATCGATGCAGAAAAGGCCTTTGACAAAATCCAGCACCCTTTCTTAAAAACCCTTGAGAAAGTTGGGATAGAAGGAACATACTTAAAGATCATAAAAGCCATTTATGAAAAGCCCACAGCTAACATCATCCTCAACGGGGAAAAACTGAGAGCTTTTTCCCTGAGATCAGGAACACGACAGGGATGCCCACTCTCACCGCTGCTGTTTAACATAGTGCTGGAAGTTCTAGCATCAGCAATCAGACAACAAAAGGAAATCAAAGGCATCAAAATTGGTAAAGATGAAGTCAAGCTTTCGCTTTTTGCAGATGACATGATATTATACATGGAAAATCCGATAGACTCCACCAAAAGTCTACTAGAACTGATACAGGAATTCAGCAAAGTTGCAGGATACAAAATCAATGTACAGAAATCGGTTGCATTCTTATACACTAACAATGAAGCAACAGAAAGACAAATGAAGAAACTGATCCCATTCACAATTGCACCAAGAAGCATAAAATACCTAGGAATAAATCTAACCAAAGATGTAAAGGATCTGTATGCTGAAAACTATAGAAAGCTTATGAAGGAAATTGAAGAAGATTTAAAGAAATGGAAAGACATTCCCTGCTCATGGATTGGAAAAATAAATATTGTCAAAATGTCAATACTACCCAAAGCTATCTACACATTCAATGCAATCCCAATCAAAATTGCACCAGCATTCTTCTCAAAACTAGAACAAGCAATCCTAAAATTCATATGGAACCACAAAAGGCCCCGAATAGCCAAAGGAATTTTGAAGAAGAAGACCAAAGCAGGAGGCATCACAATCCCAGACTTTAGCCTCTACTACAAAGCTGTCATCATCAAGACAGCATGGTATTGGCACAAAAACAGACACATAGACCAATGGAATAGAATAGAAACCCCAGAACTAGACCCACAAACGTATGGCCAACTCATCTTTGACAAAGCAGGAAAGAACATCCAATGGAAAAAAGACAGCCTCTTTAACAAATGGTGCTGGGAGAACTGGACAGCAACATGCAGAAGGTTGAAACTAGACCACTTTCTCACACCATGCACAAAAATAAACTCAAAATGGATAAAGGACCTAAATGTGAGACAGGAAACCATCAAAACCTTAGAGGAGAAAGCAGGAAAAGACCTCTCTGACCTCAGCCGTAGCAATCTCTTACTCGACACATCCCCAAAGGCAAGGGAATTAAAAGCAAAAGTGAATTACTGGGACCTTATGAAGATAAAAAGCTTCTGCACAGCAAAGGAAACAACCAACAAAACTAAAAGGCAACCAACGGAATGGGAAAAGATATTTGCAAATGACATATCGGACAAAGGGCTAGTATCCAAAATCTATAAAGAGCTCACCAAACTCCACACCCAAAAAACAAATAACCCAGTGAAGAAATGGGCAGAAAACATGAATAGACACTTCTCTAAAGAAGACATCCAGATGGCCAACAGGCACATGAAAAGATGTTCAGCGTCGCTCCTCATCAGGGAAATACAAATCAAAACCACACTCAGGTATCACCTCACACCAGTCAGAGTGGCCAAAATGAACAAATCAGGAGACTACAGATGCTGGAGAGGATGTGGAGAAACGGGAACCCTCTTGCACTGTTGGTGGGAAGGCAAATTGGTGCAGCTGCTCTGGAAAGCAGTGTGGAGTTTCCTCAGAAAATTAAAAATAGACCTACCCTATGACCCAGCAATAGCACTGCTAGGAATTTATCCAAGGGATACAGGAGTACTGATGCATAGGGCCACTTGTACCCCAATGTTCATAGCAGCACTCTCAACAATAGCCAAATTATGGAAAGAGCCTAAATGTCCATCAACTGATGAATGGATAAAGAAATTGTGGTTTATATACACAATGGAATATTACGTGGCAATGAGAAAAAAATGAAATATGGCCTTTTGTAGCAACGTGGATGGAACTGGAGAGTGTGATGCTAAGTGAAATAAGCCATACAGAGAAAGACAGATACCATATGGTTTCACTCTTATGTGGACCCTGAGAAATTAACAGGAACCCATGGGGCAGGGGAAGGAAAAAAAAAAAAAAAACAGGTTAGAGTGGGAGAGAGCCAAAGCATAAGAGACTCTTAAAAACTGAGAACAAACTGAGGGTTGATGGGGGGTGGGAGGGAGGAGAGGGTGGGTGATGGCTATTGAGGAGGGCACCTTTTGGGATGAGCACTGGGTGTTGTATGGAAACCAATTTGTCAGTAAATTTCATATATAAAAAAAATAAAATAAAAAATAATAAAAATAAAAAATAAAAGCATGAAGAAGAGTGCAATAGATAGAAGGGGATTAAAGGAACACATAAATATGAAATATTAATAAGAACAAATTCTGTCATCTTCAATTTGATGGTCAGCCATTCCTCCATTACATACCCATTGGTGACAGTCAATGTGGCTCCATTTGGGACTCAATGTGTGCTCTACCCAAGATACCATCAGTAAGCACAGCTGCTCAACCAGACATAGAAAAACTGTAGTTGCTGGTGGGGCGTACTTGTCCACCATCTCCACGACAGAACAAGTGCACTTGGCTCCAGCTGTCTTCTTCCTGCTGAGTCTTCTTGCTCAAACCTCAACTTTGATACTTTTAACCTTATTGTTATCAGGAAATAAGTTGTAACAGATACCATAAACACCTAGCTAAACTTTATATCTTGGATGAAGTATCCCATTTACTTGGAGGTAAAAGGAAAAAGTATCTCAAGTAGTTTGTAGAATAGAGGTTCTTGGCCCGAGAAGCATTGATAATGGTAGAGATTGTGTTACAGATTTGTAGAAGTATTGATTTCCTCAGCAGACAAGTGAACTGGGTTGGGACCGAGTGACTAGAACTCTTCGTTCGAGCATCTCAGTCTATGAACAACTTAGATACACAAGTTTCTGTAAAATATTATTTTCTATGTGAACTGTGATATGAAGATGTTGAGAATCACTGGATTGTGATAATCTATTGGATGATATCCATGGAAATAAGAGCCTAATATAGAACAAAAGGGCCCATAATATCCATGTGTAATAAAGTATTAGGCTGTGAGGGACCCTTGTAGTTACCATCTTACTCTGCAATACCCCCAAAATGACAGTTAGCATTATTTCACTTATCTCTGATAGTAACTTTTGAAAATAGATACTATTATATTGCTTACGTTACAGACAGGTAGACAGAAGTTATTCAGAGACTGCTGAATACCCTTTTTCCCCTTCATTCTTAGAAGCAACCAAACCACAATTTTTAAAATTTAGTAATGAAGTCTAATTGACACATAATGTTATATTAGCTTCAGGTGCACAATGTACTGCTTTAGCAATTCTATACTTTACTCAGTGCTCACCATGGTAAGTGTAGTTACCACCTGTCACTGAACAACATCACTATAATATTATTGGCTGTATTCCCCTATGCTGTACTTTTCATCATTGTGACTTATTTGTTTTATAACTGGGAGTCTGTACCTTTTAATCCTCATTATCTATTTTGTCTGTCCTCCACCTATCTCCTGTCTGGCAACCGCCACTTTGTTCTCTATATTTAAGAGTATGTTTGGGTTTTGGGTTGTTGTTGTTGTTGTTGTTGTTGTTTGGTTTTTACATTCTACATGTAAGTGAAATCATATAGTATTTGTCTTTTTCTGACTGATTTCACTTAGCATAGTGCCCTCTCGGTCCATTGATGGTGTCACAAATGGTTTTTATGGCTAAGATTCCATTGTGTGTATATGTGTGTGTGTGCATGTGTGTGTGTATTTATGTATGCGTAGATGTGTATTTATGTATGTATGTATGTGTAGATACATCGACACATGTTCTCTATCACATGTTCTTTATCCATTCATCATCTGTCACGGACCACTTGGATTACGTCTATGTCTTAGCTATTGTAAATAATGCTGCAGCAAATATAGGAGTGCATATATCTTTTTGAATTGGCATTTGCATTTTCTTTGGGATAAACCAAAATTTTTATAGAGGTAAAATGCACCCAAATAGAGGACTGGATTTTTCTGAGACTCAGTTATGAAGACAGGAAATTTAATTTTCCAAAAATGAGTTAAACATTATCTCCCACAATATATGGTTTTCTAGAAATGTGCCACTACCTCACTTAGAGTGAAGTCTAATTCTGTTCCTCTTTAATATGGGAAGGAAGGTTTTGGTATGCATACAGGAAAAGGTTGCATTCAAATGATGCTGTAGTATGCAAATCTACATTTGAAAAGAGCATGCAGCTTCTTTCTATGTTAAATGTGTACTCTTTGGATCCAGCCCATTTTCTAAGGAAGCTCAAGGACCCCATGGACATGACACAAGTAGATGTCCTATATAAAGTCTCAGTCATCAGTGATTATTAGCTTCCAGACATATCAGTGAGATGCTTTCAGATTATACCTGCCTACATTTACCAGGTTACTTGTAGTTTTTGAGTCCACCTAGCTTAGGCAGCAAACAATGTGGAGCTAAGACAAACCATTCTTCCTATGTTCTTTCTATATTCCTAACTCATGAAAGCTATCAATATAATACAGTAGTTGTTCTTGTATTCCCCTTAGTTTGAAGGTGGTTAGTCACTGATAGTAAATGGAATAGTAGATGACTATGGCCAAGTGATTATGTTTGAGCCAATAAAATGTAAGTGAAAGGTGGAGATCATAGAAAGGTTCCTAAATGAAACAAACTGCTTGGCTAGGTAATACCATCTGTCTTTCCCCTTTTCCACCTTTCTGCTTCCTAAAATAGAGGTGTAATTGCTGGAGCTTCAGCAACTATCATGTAGCCTTGAAGATGGAAGCTTGAGGATGGCTGTAGAGATAGAGAGATAGAAGGTACCTGGTTTCCTGATGACTTAATGAAGTCATCCTAGCAATTCAAGACCTCTGGACTTTGTAATTAAACTATATGCAAGAAAAAGAGCTATTTATACTTTATCATAGAACTTTAGAACTTTATCATAATGGTTTTTCTTGTATGTGTTACCCTTCCTAGACCTGGTTCATGTATCTTAAAGAGACTAAGTCACTTAACCCGAGTTAGTAAGTGAAAGAGAAAAGATTTTTACCCCACTTGTCTAATTTCAGGACCTAACACTTTAATCATTGCAGCATACTACCCTAGGGGCAAAAGTGAATTTTTCAAAAATGGGAAAGAACATAAAAATTTTTTTTTTAATTTTTTTTTTCAACATTTATTTATTTTTGGGACAGAGAGAGACAGAGCATGAACGGGGGAGGGGCAGAGAGAGAGGGAGACACAGAATCGGAAACAAGCTCCAGGCTCTGAGCCATCAGCCCAGAGGCTGACGCGGGGCTCAAACCCACGGACCGCGAGATCGTGACCTGGCTGAAGTCGGACGCTTAACCGACTGCGCCACCCAGGCGCCCCGAACATAAAATCTTTATGAAGATCAAAAATTGTAAATATATCAGAAACATAGAATTCTAAAAAATATATAGGATATGGAAAACCATCTTGAGGAGAAACTCAGCACTATGTTGGATTCCCTGCTATGGTCATTATTAGTCACAAAAGGAAATCTTCAATATACTTCAGAACTTAGACTAGACCAAGCCTTTTGTTATTCTATTCCATGAGTGCTCAGTAAAGTTAAGTTTTATATGTTAATGCAATACTGTTTATGGGAGCTATCTTAAAACTTATTTAAAAGGAATGATGTATATTTTGGTCATGTGTGTTGTTTTGTTTTTTTTCCTCATCTAAGTTCATTAAATATAGTGCAGGCATACAAATAAAAAATCCTGGTTTCAAGATCTAATTCTAAAATGAGAATCTTCCTTATGGCCCTGGGTTACAAATAATTAAGGAAATATCCAATTCTGTGTAAGTGAAAAGTTCATTCTTTCTGATTTGCTGTGCACTTGCACATTTGTAGCTCGTTAGTTTCATATGCAGCAGGGATATTGAAAACACATTTCAAGTGCTCCTACTGATTTAAGAAATTTATTGTACCTTAAGGGCTGTCAGAGGAAATTTGCAAATTACTAGCCCAAATTATTTCAACAAGAAAACATCATGATATGTTCAGGTAATGGAAAGGGGAAAAAGATTAACATAAGTGTCATAAAAAAGCTATTGTGCTGCATAAATCACAGGTAGTCAAGGTGTTTTGTAAGAAGGATGCTGTGCTAAAATGCAAGAAAGAGTATCTCTTACACACCCTTTCTTATCCAACAGAGAATAGCCTTTTGATTTCACTGATAAATTGTACATGTCCCTTTTCTGTCCCATAAACAGCACTTTAAGTCATTTCTTTCTTCTTTGAAATACTCTTTGGTGAATGAAAAAACATTGTCTTTCACCTAAGTATGTATGGATATATTTCTGTATACGTGAAAAATTTAATTAAAATGTTTGAAGATTCAATAAACCCAAGAGAATCTACTAAAAGTAAGCATCCTGTGTAATCTCTAGTAGCTGGGATTAAATTCTGTTCTAGTTTAAAGAAATGAGTTATATGATTAATACTTTCTTTATAAATTCCCATAGGAGCAATAGATGTAACTTATCAATATGGTCACATAAGATGTAGTCTTCAAAACATACAATTGAGAAAACTATTATTGAAGTATCTTAAAAGTTGGCACGTATTAGTGGCAAGACCATTATTGAGTTAGGAAGATACCTGCTAGTCTATTTAGGTGTTGAAAGGGTTGGACCTTGGCAATGTATGAAAGGCGAGGGTAGAGGCAGAGCATTTCCACGAGAGCTGAAGTACTTTGCTTTCAAAAATAGGAAACTTTCTCTTAATTTCTATTTAGTTTTTTTTATTTTTATTTTTATTTTTTTTTTTTAGAAATTTCCTTAGGGGAAATGGCACTTGTGATGGTGAAAGTGGAGATGTTGGGATGGTGTTACTGACTTGGAAGGAGGTGGTATGTTTTATAGACAGGAGTTATCAGGTAGTAGGAGGATGGAAAGAGTAGAATGGAAAGAACTGTGGGCTGTCAAAACATTTTATTTTAATTTATTTTTTTCTGTCGTGTTGGAATTCAAATTCCCATAACCTGTGATTTTAATAATGTTTCCACAGAACAAAACCTTGACTATGTATGATATGTTCCAGAGTGGAGTCACCTTTCACGTATTCAAAACATATTTAGTTTTGAAGAATTCGAGCAAAGTGACTGAGTCCATATGCAAACAGAAGCAAGGAACAAGATGGGGTGCTTGGGTGGCTCAGTCAGTTAAGCATCCCACTCTTGATTTCGGCTCAGGTCATGATCCCAGAGTTGTGGGATCGAACCCTGCATTGGGCTCTGTGCTGAGCAAGGAGCCTGCTTGGGATTCTCTCTCTGTCTCTCTCTGCCCCTCTCCCCAGCTAGTGCAGTTATGTGCGTGCTCTCTCTCTCTCTCTCTCTCTCTCTCTCTCTGTCTCTCAAAGTAAATAAATAAAGCAAGGAACAAGATACCAATCAAATTTGAGCAGAACAAAGAGTGGTGATGATTTAAACAGGTATGAAGTTATCAGAGTTGCCAAGTCTCTCATTGATTACCAGGGATGTGGTACTTAATGAAACATTAGTTCTTGACTCCTGTGCATTTCAAAGGAAGTATTGTTATTCAGGATAGAAAAACATCCCCTAGTGAAGATATTCTCACAGTGTGTGTGCACACACACGTGTGTGTGTACACACACGTGTGTGTGTGTGTGTGTGTGTGTGTGTGTGTGTGTGTGTGTGTGTGTGTATAAGTAGAGAATCTTGAACTTTGGCATAGGTTTGATTAGTCCAAAAGATACATTAAAAAAAAAAAAAGTAATACACATCAGGGACACCTGGGTGGCTTAGTCACTTAAGTGTCTGACTCTTGATTTCGTCTCAGGTCTTGATCTTGCTGTCGTGGGATCCAGCCTTATGTTGGGTCTACACTGAGAGTGGGGAGCCTGCTTGGGATTCTCTCTACCCTCTCTCTCTCTCTGCCTCTCCCTGCTCACATGTGTGTGTGTGCATTCTCTCTCAAAATAAATGGATATTTTTAAGGAATAATAGACTCTACTAATCCAACCATATTTAAAGTTTTCATGTTTCTTAATAATTTCCAAGCATTTTTTTCTTTAATTAGAAAATAAGAGGAAAAATATATGATTTCACTCATATGTGGAATTTAAGAAACACAACAGATGAATAAAGGAGAGGGGAGCAAAAATAAGATGAAAACAGAGAGGGAGGGCAAACCAAAACAAACTTTTAAATACAGAGAATAAAATGAGGGTTGCTCGAGGGAAGGTCAGTGAGGGGGATGGGCTAAATGGGCAAGGGACACTAAGGAGGGACTCATTGGGATGAGCAGTGGGTGTTATATGTAAGTGATGAATCACTAAATTCTCCTAAAACCATTATTACACTATATTTTAACTACTGGATTTAAATTAAAAAAGAAAAGAATTTTAAAAGGTCTACATTGTTTTCCCTAATTGAGGGAGATGATGAAAAGATACAACATATTTCAATTTCTAATATGTTTAAGTAATTTTTTGGTAGGGTCTAGAAGCATGTATGTAGCAATTTAGAGTGAATTGTTTGGTGAGACCTTGGTGAAACAGGCTGAATAATTTCAAAATTATCTTGGTCAAAATCTATTCATAGGCAAGTCTTTCTAAAGCCTGTGATTTGTTGACAAGAATTTTAATAGCAGATGTGATATATTGTTGGCACTAGAGGACAGTAACTCACAACGTGTGCTCAGTACAATCTTTAAAGGAAAAATACTGGTAAAATAATATCTATTAAATTATTTTTCCTAATTTTTTATAATTAATAATATTACAATGATTGAACTAAATATATTGAATACATTTTAAAGAGAGCAAAAAACACATTAAAGCATACGTTATTTAAATAAGAATTTTCTTTCTTCTTTCTTTCTTTCTTTCTTTTCTTTCTTTCTTTCTTTCTTTCTTTCTTTCTTTCTTTCTTTCTTTCTAATATAATTTATTGTCAAATTGGTTTCCATGCAACACCCAGTGCTCATCCCAACAAGTGCCTCCTCAATGCCCATCACCCACTTTCCCCTCTCCCCCCTCCCCTTAGTTTGTTCTCAGTCCTTAAGAGTCTCTTATGGTTTGCCTCCCTCCCTCTCTGTAACTTTTTTTCCCCCTCCCCTCCCCCATGGTCTTCTGTTATGTTTCTCAAGATCCACATATGAGTGAAAACATGAGGTATCTGTCTTTCTTTGCCTGGCTCATTTCACTTAGCATAATACCCTCCAGTTCCATCCATGTTGCTGCAAATGGCCAGATTTTATTCTTTCTCATTGCCAAGTAGTATTCCATTGTATACATAAACCACATCTTCTTTATCCATTCATCAGTTGATGGACATTTAGGCTCTTTCCATAATTTGGCTATTGTTGAAAGTGCTGCTATAGACATTGGGGCACATGTGCTCCTATGCATTGGCACTCGTATCCTTTGGGTAGATTCCTAGCAGTGCTATTGCTGGGTCATAGGGTAGTTCTATTTTTAATTTTGGGGGGAACCTCCACACTGTTTTCCAGAGTGGCTGCACCAGTTTGCGTGCCCACCAGCAGTGCAAGAGGGTTCCTGTTTCCCCACATCCTCCCCAGCATCTATAGTCTCTTGATTTGTTCATTTTAGCCACTCTGGCGTGAGGTGATATCTCATTGTAGTTTTGCTTTATATTTCCCTGATGAGGAGTAACATTGAGAATCTTTTCATGTGTCTGTCAGCCATCTGGATGTCTTCTTGGCAAAAGTGCCTATTCATGTCTTCTACCCATTTCTTCACTAGATTATTTGTTTTTCGGGTGTGGACTTTGGTGAGTTCTTTATAGATTTTAGATACTAGTCCTTTATGTGATATGTCATTTGAAAATATCTTTTCCCATTCCGTCGGTTGCCTTTTAGTTTTGTTGATTGTTTTCTTTGCAGTGCAGAAGCTTTATATCTTGATGAGGTCCCAATAGTGCATTTTTGCTTTTAATTCCCTTGCCTTTGGAGATGTGTCGAGTAAGAAATTGCTGCAGCTGAGGTCAGAGAAGTTTTTTCCTGCTTTCTCCTGTAGGGTTTTGATGGTTTCCTGTCTCACATTCAGGTCCTTTATCCATTTTGAGTTTATTTTTGTGAATGGTATAAGAAAGTGGTCAGTTTCATTCTTCTGCATGTTGCTGTCCAGCTATTCCAGCACCATTTGTTAAAGAGACTGCCTTTTTTCCATTGGATACTCTTTCCTGCTTTGTCAAAGATTAGTTGGCCGTACATTTGTGGGTCCAATTCTGGGGTCTCTATTTCATTGGTCTATGTGTCTGTTTTTGTGCCAATACCATACTGTCTTGATTACAGCTTTGTAGTGGAGGCTAAAGTCTGGGATTGTGATGCCTCCTGGTTTGGTCTTCTTCTTCAAAATTACTTTGGCTATTCGGGGCCTTTTGTGGTTCCATATGAATTTTAGGATTGTTTGTTCTAGTTTTGAGGAGAATGCTGGTGCAATTTTAATTGGTATTTCATTGAACGTATAGATTGCTTTGAGTAGTTTTGACTGTTGAACAATATTTATTCTTCCAATCCATGAGTATGGAATGTTTTTCCATTTCTTTGTATCTTCTTCAATTTCCTTCATAAGCTTTCTATAGTTTTCAGCATACAGATCTTTTACATCTTTGGTTAGGTTTATTCCTAGGTATTTTATGGTTCTTGATGCAGTTGTGAATGGGATCAGTTTCTTTATTTCTCTTCCTGTTGCCTCATTATTGGTGTATAAGAATGCAACCGATTTCTATACATTAATTTTGTATCTGCGACTTTGCTGAATTCGTGTGTCAGTTCTAGGAGACTTTTAGTGGAGTCTGTTGAGTTTTCCATGTATAGTATCATGTCATCTGCGAAAAGTGAAAGTTTGACTTCATCTTTGCCAATTTTGATGCCTTTCATTTCATTTTGTTGTCTGATTGCTGTTGCTAGGACTTCCAACCCTATGCTAAACAACAGTGGTGAGACTGGACATCCCTGTCGTGTTCTTGATCTCAGGGGAAAAGCTCTTAGTTTTTCCCCATTGAGGATGAAATTAGCTGTGGGCTTTTCATAAATGGCTTTTATGATGTTTAAGTATGTTCCTTCTGTCCCGAATTTCTTGTGGGTTTTCATCAAGAAAGGATGCTGTATTTTGTCATATGATTTTTCTGCATCTATTGACAGGATCATATGGTTCTTTGATTTTATTAATGTGATGTATACATTGGTTTGTAAATATTGAACCATCCCTGCATCCCAGGAATGAATCCCACTTGATCATGGTGAATAATACTTTTTATATGCTGTTGAATTCGATTCACTAGTATCTTGTTGAGAATTTTTGCATCCAGATTCATCAGGATATTGGCCTGTAGTTCTCTTTTTTTGTTGGGTCTCTGTCTAGTTTGGGAATCAAAGTAATGCTGGCTTCATAGAATGAGTCCAGAAGTTTTCCTTCCATTTCTATTTTTTGGAACAGCTTGAGAAGGATAGGTATTAACTCTGCTTTAAATGTCTGATAGAATTCCCCAGGGAAGACATCTGGTCCAGGACTGTTATTTGTTGGGAGATTTTTTATGATTGATTCAATTTCTCCAGTAGTTATTGTCTGTTCAAATTTTCTATTTCTTCCCGTTTGAGTTTTGGAAGTATGTGGGTATTTAGGAATTTATCCATTTCTTCCAGATTGTCCAGTTTGTTGACATAAAATTTTTCATAGTATTCCCTGATAATTGCTTGTTAAATAAGAATTTTAAAGAAAAACATCCAAACAATATAATTGAGCAAATAATATTTTGTGCTTGCAGTAATTGTTTTGTTTCTAGAAACTGATGCTTAGTGTATTTGAGACAATTTTTGCAAGTTTAAACCGGAAACTTAAGATTGCTTCCTGTATCCAAAGTGTTATTTTGCATTGATAAGCTTCCATATATGAGACTGGGAAAAGTGTGATAGGAAGGAAAAGACTAGTAACATTGACCCACATCTTCTTAAATTTACCAAACTCATAAAAACAATGCTACTATGATAATTAATTAGAATAATCCATGGCAAGTTACTGTAAATACTCTTTTGGGTATTATCATAAATTAGTGCTCTAGGAAGTCATTTTTATGTGGAGTAATATAAAAAAGACCTGTTGAGTAGGGGAGATTTAGGTAGGGTCTAACTAAGTTAATGTGATTGTTAAAGGAGTTGTAGCAGGAATTCCAGATGAATGAAATATTATGATAAAGTAAGAAGATGAGAGTGTTGCATCATGGGAGAAATGAGATTTGTGTTTGAGCTGTGGTCTGATATGTGTACTTAATATGTTACTTAAACTGCTTGAGTTTGCCTTTCTTATTTTTATGCAATCTAGTTGATTTCCGTAATACCTCAATATAAGAAAAGTTACATCTTTGAATTTTTCCAAATAAAATTATAATGAAGATTTAAGCCTCATCTACCAGTTTGGTAGAATGTCTACTATCAGGCATTTTTTTTTATTCCCTCACTTGGAAGAAGACAAACTTTAATTTTTCTTCTGTTTTTATTGATATGCTATACTAGCTAAGTTACTTACACCTTTAAGTCTCAGTGATATTATCTAGAAAAATGGAGATAATACTAGCTGCCTCCTAGGATTTTTGTGACTTTTAATATAAAAAGTAGAAATGGATTGCTTATATAGTATCTATTATATGGTAAATCTTTGATATATCGTAATTAAATTTTTAGGGAGTTAGGTTTTTGTTGTATCATTTCAACAAGAAAGAAGTATTTCTTCTAATTTATTCTCAACTTGAAGTTTTGAAAAAAAATAACTTAAAATCCTTTTTAAGATAAAACTTTCTTTTCTCTTTGTTAAGAGATTGGTTTTATTGTAATATAAAAGCATGATATTAGATCTTTCATTTTTCTTTCAAAGATCAGAAAAATAGTTCTGCATTAACATTGCCTCAGATATATTGCCTTGTTCATAGAGTATCCAAATGTGTTACAGCTTTGACATTTCACAAAGAGAAAATTGTATTGATAGTTTTGACTCTGTATATTTAATGCTCTTTTAAACAGATGGTCTTTAACTTGTGCTGGTTAAAGTTTTGTTATTGCAGGATTCTATTTTCTGGTGATATGCTCTCACAAACCAATGACATTGGTGACATTGGTAAAACACCTACTGTCATGTATAGTAATGCACATTCCAGGAAGACTTTCACAGAAACATGAGACAAATCCCCCTGGCAGCAGAAACCATTAAGTTTTTCCCACTTTATTTTCTGCCGTCCATTCCTGGTCCCATCTAATCCAGTGCTGGTCCTTGACTCATGAATTTTAAGTGGTCTTATTTTAAAATGATGCATCACCAGTCATATACTCTCTCAAAAATTCATAAAGGGATAATTTCTCTTATTGTAGGTAGTATCCCCTATGCTAAGATGCAGAATGACCATTGGTAGTCATTTGAGTTACATTCAAGAAGAAATAGAAGCTGGTTGAGGAGATGGGTAGAAAGTTGGAGCAGAGATTCAGAGAGAAGCAGCAAACTACATACGTTGTGGCTTCAGAAAATGGAAAGGTAGTGATAGAGATTGATGGAGAATCAGAAGGTATAGGTAGGTGTGTATGCTCAACATAATGGCAGTAAAATCTTTAACACTCTTGACATTGAGAAATAGGATCATTGCCCCCTCCTAATGAACATGGGTAGACTTTTAACTGCTATGACTGTAATAGGGTATGGCAGAAGTGATGCTGTGTGTCTTTTGAGGATATATAACAAATCCAGTGAAAATTCCTCCTTGGCCACTGGAATATTTAGACTGGGAGCCCTGAGCCTCAAGATAGTCAGTTTGAGTATCCTAAGACCACCATGCTGTGAGGAACCAGAACAAATCAGTTAATCAACTATAGGTATCCTGGGAGGCAGTCTTTGTCTTCAAGTCATTCCAGCTCAGGGGCCAGACTTATGAGTGAAGGAGCTTTTACTTAATATCAACCTCCAGCCACTGTGGTACTGCTGGTCTTCCAAGTCCTCCAAGATGATGTCCCAGACATTGCGGAGCAAAGACGATCAGCCTCTTCTAGACCCTATCCAAATTCCTTGCCCACAGAATCCAAAAACATCAGGAAAAAAAGCAGTTTTTTTAATCACTACATTTTGGAGTATTTTGCTTCTGAGGATAGTATTAGTTAGTTGCTTTGGGGTGTTCAGTTCACAGTTTCATTAGTAGGCTTATTTTTCTATTTTAGAATCATGGACTCTCTACGAGCTTATAAAATTCTTTCTAAAATTGAATTTCTACATGAGGAACTTCCTTTAACATGTCTTATATTGCAAGTCTACTGGTGGTGATTTTTCTTTACACTTTTTTTCTTTTTGTTTGTAAAATATTTTATTTTGCCTCCATTCTTAAAAAAATAGTTTATCTGATATAGAATTTTAGTGTTTGTGGTTATTTGTTTTCCATGACTTTAAGAGTCACTTCATTATCTTCTGGCATGCAAAGTGTGTGACAAGATACCGGCTTTACATTTTTTTTAAAATTTCTCCAGTATGTGAAGTGTCATTTTTCTGTGGCTGTTATTAATACTTTTTATCACTTTTTTCAGAAACCAGATTATCATGTTTCTTGTAGTTTGTTCTATTCATATTTCTTTGCTGGGGGATCGCTGAGATTTTGGATATGTAATAAGATTTAAGATTTTTCTCCTTATCACTGTTTTTCAAGAATATGTTTATGTTATACTTGGGTGTTTTTTCATTTGTCTTAATTTCATATTTGCCAAGTTTTTCATATTTGCTAAGTTTTTTAAGGTGTGAGGTTTGATATTTTCCCTCAAAATTTGAAAAATTTTAGCTATTTTTCAAACATTTTTTCTCCACTTCTTTTTCTGCTTCTCACTTACATGTAAGACTACTGACACTGTCCATCTGTTTGTTAGTGTAAGGATTTACGTTAACCTGGCAAGGATCTAGGTTGTATTTAATGTTTGCCCTATTTACAGAGTCATCCAGGTACTCCTAATTTTTTTTTTTTTTTTACATAACGTACACACATGCTAAATGTTAGCCAATAAATTGTCATGAACTAAACACACTTGAGTTACCAGACATACAACTATACTTTGTCCTGCTCTTGTCATAGTAAGATGTGTGGGCAGAGAATCTTATGATTAAATTTCAGTCTTTTCACCAGTGTGTGTCTCTGGGGTATGACCTTCACAAGTCTTTCTGCAATGCTGTATCATTTTTCAAACTTTAGTTGATGTAGGAGGGTAAAAGGAAGCTATAGTTCGTGGAATGCTCTTCAGTGGGCTGAGACTCTGGGAAAGTCTTTTCCACTGAAGAATATGTCTTTGTTAATACAGAAATTTCTGAAAGAATTTTAAAATTATTATTCATCCCCTCCCTCTATCAGAGCCAAGAGGCGAATATTTCTGAGATCTACACCTTAAGAACCTGGTAGGGTTCCTTGGAGATAAAGCTTATCAAATGTGGGGGCCTAGGTGATGGTTAGTTTTATGTGTCACCTTGACCAGCTGCAGGGCACTCAATTAAGCATTAGTTATGGATGTCTATGATGGTGTTTCTGAAAGAGATTAGCATTTGAATCAGTGGTCTCTGTGAAGTATATTGCCTTCTGCAATCAAAGATACAATTTCTTTATTTCTTACAAGAGTTCAGATACCAACACACTCATACCTATTTCATCTCCATGGAGGGCTGGGAGAAAGGTGCAGAGCCAGCTTGAAGCACCAGCATTGAGGCCCCCACTAGGAAGGGACTGGACTTTCAAGACCCCACCCCTATGTAAGGGACAAAAACCCATGGTCAGCACCTGCCAGCCTGCCACAAAAATATCCACATGGCCTCATGCAGAAGTGGACCAGGGATACTGAAGTCACCTTTATAAAAGGATGTGTGGTAGCCTTCTGGGTATTGAACACCAGATGTGGCCCTGGCCAGGTCTGAGGAAAGGGGACAGCAGTAGCTTCTGATGTTGTGCCCATTGCAGAGCCTACCTGCCCCCAGGACTAAAACCAAAAGTCCCTGGAATGTAGGTCTGAGGTGGGCTGGGTCAACTGAGGAACCCTGGGTCCTCTGAGTCTAGCAGATGCCAGCAGAGGCTGCCCCCAGCTGTATTTGCGTTTGATATTTGCCTAGAGCAGGTCCCTGCTGCATAAGCCCCGCACTGTCAGCTGCAGACTGAACAGAGAGCCCTGTGCCAGGGACTGAGAGGGACAAGACCAGAGGTCTTTGGTGCAGCCTCCGCATTCCCCAGGCCTCCAGATGGTGGTGTGCAGGCAGCATGGCCCTTCCTGGTGCCCCCCCCCCAACCCCCGCAAAATATAGGGAACATAGCAGCAGTGACAGAGCCCAGCCCAGGGGGCCTACAGCCCTCACATCCATGGGCCCAGCTTGCTTGCCTGTATCACGTGTGCATGCACACACTTAAATATATGAATCTACTATTGTGTAATTATTCAAATGTAAAAGGTTAACCTCAACCTACAGGCATGTCAGAGTAAGTACAGCACCTGTGACAGTGCTTATAATGGTAGTTTAAATCTAATAAACCAAATAGGAAACTTTAAAAAATAAATTTGCTATGATAGGAGCGCCTGGGTGGCTCAGTTAGTAACATCCGGGTTCGGCTCAGGTCATGATCTCACAGTTCACGAGTTTGAGCCCCGCATTGGGCTCTGTGCCTGGAGCCTGCTTCAGATTCTGTGTCTCCCTCTCTCTCTGCCCCTTCCCAACTCACGCGCTGTCTCTCTCTGTCTCTCAAAAATAAATAAACATTAAAAAAATAAAAAAATAAAAAAATAAATTTGCTATAATAAAAGATGTTTGCATCATAGTTAATTTCATTAGTGGGAAATAATGATTCCAAGCCAAGGATGAATAATTGAGGTCGAATTATAGGGAATGTGTAAATGCCTTAAAAATCATTAGGTCATTTCCAGAACATCCCAGCAACTTCATGTAGGCATAATAGTAGACAGCTGTCTAGTCTTACATAACAGATCTCTAGTAAGAAATGAAAAACTTGATTTGCTAAAACTTAGAAAATTATAATTTTTAATGAATTTAAGTTAGGATAATTATAATGAATGAACTTACCTTACAATGGAACTTTTTTTTTCCTTCTATACCGAAAGAAGTTTATTGTTTTAAGTTTATATAACACATGCAATGAAATGTATTAAAATGTGTAAATCTGTGTAACTACTTTGGAAAGCTGATTGACACTCCCCCCTAAAAGAAAATACTCATGTAACTAACCTCATCATCATAGTCCTAAGTAATGCCCAAATATATATGATTAAAAACTGAGGAGGGGCTGAATTGCCATTGAGTAAAAAGTATTTGATTGTGGTATCTCATGCATAAATCTCAAAAGAAATGATTGAATGAACGAACTAGACATAATGAATGGTGAATGATGCCAGTAATATACATTACAAAAATAAGCAACACTCAGCAAGGTTGTAATAGTGTAATGTAGTCAGTGTAATAGTTACTTGGAAGAAAAGGATGGGTTGAGAAGGGGCAAATAGGGGTACCTATAGGGTACTGTTCAAATTCTATAACTTTATTTAAGTCATGTTTACACAGGTGTAACTACTTTGTAATAATCATTGAGATATATATTCATAATCCATTTATGTCTTAGATTATGTATGGAGCTATAATTAAATAATGTATTAGGAAAAATAATGGGACTTCCAGGTTCCCCTCTGATAGGTAAAGATCTTGGAAGTCACCACTCTCATCCTTAAAAGAAGAAAAAACTGAATACAATAAAAAAAATATTTTTTCCTGGACCCTTCAGGAAATTGAGATTGCAGGGCAAGGCACTATCCCCAAATCTGACCTTCTGGATTTGGAGCTTTCAGAGAGACACTTACAAGCTCTGATTGCCTGGAGCAGAAGACGCTGGGACCACAATGTGATAGGAACATTTAGGTGGTACTTTTGATGAATTTATGGAGAATGAACTGTGGGGTTAGCTTGAAAATGAGAATTTCTTGGTGGCCACAGTCTTAGGAGGGTGTATGAGGTTCTTCAGAGAAATAGGCCAATAGGACATATGTATAAGAGAAGATTTATTATAAGGAGTCGGCTCACACAGTTGTGGAGAGTGAGAAGTCCTACAATTTGCCATCAGTGAACTGAAGACCCATGAGAAATGGTGGTATAATCCAGTCTAAATCCAAAGGACTGAGAACTGGGATCACAAAGACAGATCATTGTTGCAGCTGAAGTAATTAGGCAGGAAGAAAAAAGGGGCGAATTTCCCTTTATTGCACACAGGTATATATATTTTCTCCATTCTGTCACATATAGCTGCATTCTCCAACAAACCACAATACTCAGTTATTGGCCATCATATACCAATTTTCCGTGGAATATTAGCTACATTGCTTGTAAGACTTCTGAAGAAATAGATCATGTTAAAAGTAAAATTTCCATGACTAATTAAGTACCAGGCAGCCTGAAGTTTTTATATAACTCTTGTACTTTTTTTTTTAAACTTTTAAAATTTAAATTCAAGGTAGTTAACATACAATGTAGTGTTTGTTTCAGGCATAGAACCCAGTGATTCATCACTTACATATAATACCCAGTGCTCATCCCAACAAATGCCCTCTTTAATGCCCATCACCCATTTAGCCCATCCCCTCCTACCTCCCCTCAAGCAACCCTCATCTTGTTCTCTTTAAGTATCTCTTATGGTTTGCCTCCCTCTTTGTTTTTATCTTCTTTTTCCTTCCCTTCTCCTATGTTCATCTGTTATGTTTCTTAAATTCCACATGAGTGAAATCATACGATATTTGTCTTTCTCTGATTGTCTTATTTTGCTTAGCATAATACACTCTAGTTCCATCCATATTGTTGCAAATGGCAAGATTTCATTCTTTTTGATTGCCAAGTAGTATTCCATTGTGTGTGTGTGTGTGTGTGTGTGTGTGTATGTATATATGTGTGTGTGTGTGTGTGTATATATATATATGTATATATATATATATATATATATATATATATATATATATATATATGTATCTTCAGTTCAATCCCTATCAAAATAACATCAGCATTCTTCACAGAGGTGGAACAAACAGTTCTAAAATTTGTATGGAAACAGAAAGACCCCGAATAGCCAAAGTAATGTTATGAAAACCAAAGCTGGAGGTATCAAAATTCCAGACTTCAAGCTGTATTACAAAGCTGTAATCATCAAGATCATAGGGGACTGGCACAAAAACGGACACATAGATCAATGGAACAGGACAGAGAACTAAGAAATGGACCCACAAATACAACCTTTGTTCTATGTGAGCAGTATGTATATATGCATATTTCTCTAGGATGAGTTTATTTTCCAGTTTAATTTTTTTAATATTCACAGGATTCATATAAATGCTAAAAACTATTGCATTATATAGATTATATAGATTAATTGCAAATATACATTTTTAGCTTACTAGTTTGGCAACAGATCCAAAGCTTGACAATACCCTTGGTTGGTAATGCTGTGGGAAAACAGGCAATCTGATACATTGCTTGTGTTAGTGCAGAATGATACAGTCTTCTCTGGTTGGGTGATTAGAACTACATCATTAGTATCTACCTACTTAGTTTGACCCAGCCAATATTACTTCTGGAAAGTTACCAAGGTAATATACCTCTAAAATTACAAAAATATGTTGATGTTAATTGGACCAGTATTTACTATTGCAAAATAAAATTAATAAAAATAACTTACTTGATTATATATGAAACTGATTCAGTAAATTGTGGTTGAATAAACTCAACCAATGTGGAGTGATTTTAGGATATATTGAGTGAAAAAAATGAAGAAAAAAAAACACACCAAAAAACAAAGCACCAGAATCCTAGCATGCATGATTTTAAGTAATTTTTTTAAATAAAGGAAAAATAATAGAAACTTATAAAATCTGTAAAGGAGTGGATGGGTGGAAACAGAGAAGATATGTGGGAGGGTGTTATAGTTGGCCAGCATGAAGGAATACTCATTTCATACCTACCCCGTAACCACAATAAAACTCCCAACTTCATTTCCTTTTCCTGTTCTTAAACCACTTTGAGACCTTCTTGGAAGCCTTCTGTCCTCTCTCCAGAAAGTTTCGTTAGGTGAGTCATACCCTTTTCCTTACTCTCCTCATTTGTGTGGTGTTATCAGTTTTAACATCTGAACCAATTTGGGGTGTGGGAATCCATGCCACCTATGTAGGTTAACCATAGCAGTTTCTAAAATACCAAGTTTCTAAGAATCTTATTGTATGCTCTTGTATTTGCAGTTCAAATTATATTTGAATATTATTACTACCATTTTAAGGTCCTTGAAGAAGGAATTCATCATTTCTTGTATATAAATATAGTGAGAAAATGAGGATTTGGATCTAAGTACAGAATCAGTTCACTCAATTATCACTTTATATAATTGTTAAATATCTGTGAGTCAATCTAAATACACAGTCGTACTTAGAAATATCATGCACTTTAATTTTAGCCTTTGGAAAATATGGTTTACCTTTGGATGGTTTGAAGTAGGAAATTTGTTTAGGACATTTAAAGACATTTTGAAATTATGTTCCTAAACTAAAACCATATGTGGATTTTTGAGCTCCATTTTTGAACTTACCTATAAATTTAGAATTTGGTAAATGAAAATTTATTTCTTCTCCATAGAAGATATTTTTCCTTTAGCTTTAGTGAGCCACAAAGTTAAAGATTTGAACTAAAGTAAATGTATTGTGAGGTCTACTAAGCTAAGGTTACTGATACTGACTCCAACTGTAATCCTTTCTCCTTTGCTATAAAAATTACCCTCCCCTCTGCTGAATGGTTATATTTGCTCAGTAATGTATAAAGATATAAACTTTTCACACAGGTATACACTGTTAAAGATGCTTGTTATTCACTATTGCACTGATAGGTAAACCAATACATAATTTTTAAAATATTACCATGTTTTGTTCTTTAACAGCACTTCTATTCCTATAAATCAATATTAAGGAAGGCGTTAGCCCACTAGGCTATAAGAGCTTGCTTGAACCTCTTATGATCCATTTCATCAATAAGGTCTTTTGAGATCTTTAAACCTATGCTTATGTGATGTCAAAAATTAAACTTTGCATATTGAATAAAACAAGGCAGAAAGATGATTTCATTGCATGGTTTTCAGCCTTCAAGCTGGAAAACTGAAGGATGTAGGAGGAAGGAGCTCTGAGTTCCTCACTTTTGATGGGATAAATACAGAAGTAATTGGGCTTTTTCGGCTGACTGGTTGCCTAGTGGTGTTGTTATTTGGATCAGGGTAGCTCAGTCAAGAGAATGGTGACTCCAAAGATAGCATGAACAAACTTGGTATTTGGCAGTTGGCTGGTGTCCTCTGATAAATTCTGAGATGAGCTGTAAATTCCTATAAGGTTGTTAAGTTTCTTTTATTCACCTGTGTTGACTGTCTCCATTTTGTCCTTGGCATAAGTGACTCCATTTTAGTTTGGTTCTACAGTGGCAATTAGCTATACACATGACACATATTTTGAATTAATGTTTACAGGTGAAAAAGAAAAAAAATTCTATAATCTTTTAGGTGAATTCATTTTAATGTACTGAGTTTGCCAATACCAATACTATTTTTAGTATTATGAAAGTGAATTAATAAACATACCTTATTCTCTGGATCCTAACACACTTTAAAAATATTTTCTAGCATGTGGGACCTTTTAAAATAGCATCTTCATTCTACAAATGTCATGCTCCCTTGTAATCAGAGAGACCTTATCTGTTTGTTAAAATTTTAATCAGGTATTTTCAATGCCTAAGGGCAATGTACAATTTAAAGGATTTTTGTGCGTAACATGTAGGCATAACATAAGTTCACTTTAAAGCTGAAGGAAACAAGGATCCAGTGTTCTTAAGTGATTAAAAAAGGATGCAAGTCCAAATTTTCTGCCTCCTGATCGAATTTCTTTCTGCATATTTTTCAAAAATGGGTAATTTCTTCATACATTTTAATAGATTATTAATTTGTTAGGTATCTTTATAAAATATTAACCCCTTATATCTATATGTATATTTATGTGATATTACATAATATCAATAGTTTTTATTCATGCAATCATTAATTTATTCATCTTTAAAATAAATACTTTTTTGAACCCTACTACTTTCAAAATATTGTACTAGGCAGCTAAGAATAAAGATCAAGAAAAATGGCTTTTTATTTTCTTCTTCATGTAGCACATTATTTTGTAGATAAGGTAGAACATGGAAGCAAATAATGACAATGGAGAAGTTGCTTAGCCGAGGAAGTGATTACCTCAGCCAGGATTAATAAGAGAGTAGAGAGGGTAAAGAAGTCTTTGTAAAATAACACCTGATTTGGAAATTTAAAAACATTAATCCAGGTGAAGAACCAGGGATCAAAAGTATTCCGTGCTATAGACAAAAATGTTTTATTATTTTCTGGTGTTGTTTGCGTGGAAACATTAAAATTGCTAACTGGATTGCTTGATATCAGAAATAATTTGTATTCTAATACCCATGTATCTGGGCATCCTTTTAGTGGCTTTTCTAGAATGAGAGCATTACCTTTACTTAAATTTCACTGACTTAGAATAATGATAAGGCAATTCAAAGAACATCTGAGTTGAATATAAGTGAAAACATTATCTAGTAGAAGACAACACTAAAGTTGACTGCACATCTTCTCTTCCAAGGCATTGTCCATTTGCTTGAACACCTGCGGTCTAGAAAGCTAAACGTTTCATAAGAAAAGTAATTTCATTTTGGCTGCTAGAAGTCTTCCAAACCACGTTTCCCCATTGTGTCCATGTGTTGTTCCATGTTTAGCGTCTTGAAACAGTATAAAGTCAATCTTCTATTCTGTATGTCCATTTTGACACATTGTGTATGTTTTTAAGGGATAATTTATGGGGGCTCCTGGGTGGCTCAGTCAGTTAAGCTTCTAACATTGACTCAGGTTATGATCTCACGGTTCATGAATTCATCTCACAGTTTGTGAGTTTGAGCCTTGCATTGGGCTGTGCTGACAGGGAGGCCTGCTTGGGATTCTCTCTTGCTCCCTTCCTCTGCCCCTCACCCGTGCATGCTCTGTCTCTTTCAAAATAAATAAATAAAGACCTTAAAAAAAAAGAGATACCTTGTGTATTTTAGAGGTCTTAATTTAGCATTCAGGTGATCTCATCCCTTTATTATCCATCCAGTTTATATGTCCTCTAAGTCACATTCAACTGTGAAATTACATGATTCAATTTACATTATCAAACAATAGAGTATATTAATATCCATTGCCTGGATGGCTATGTTAGAATTTAGGATAGATTAGAGATGATAATAAAAACAGAAGATGGCATCAAGAGAACAAGTTTTGAGCAGGTGTTTTGCTATCCTTAAACTTTTTTTTTTTTTTTTTTACCATTTATTTATTTTTGAGACAGAGAGAGACAGAGCATGAACGGGGGAGGGTCGGAGAGAGGGAGACACAGAATCCAAAGCAGGCTCCAGGCTCCGAGCTGTCAGCACAGAGCCCGACGCGGGGCTCGAACTCACGGACCGCGAGATCATGACCCGAGCCCAAGTCGGATGCTCAACCGACTGAGCCACCCAGGCGCCCCTAAACTTTTTTTTTAATGTTTATTTGTTTATTTTAAGACAGAGTGTGTGAGCTGTGGAAGGGGCAGAGAGAGAGGGAGAGAGAAATCCCAAGCAGGCTGTGCACCATCAGCACAGAGCCTGATGCGGGGCTCAAACCTACAAACCATGAGATCCTGGCAGAGCCAAAATCAAGAGTCAGATGTTCCACCAACTGAGCCCCCCAGGCACCTCTAAACTTTGGTTTTTATGCATATGAAATAAAGATAATATTTACTTTACTCAGATTTTACTTACGTTAAGCAAGTTTGAATTGAGATGAAGTATGCAATGAGTGATGTGCATAGAAAAATAAGCTGAGTCAAGGCAGTCTTCTGAAAGAGAAGCTACTTGTCTGGAAGTGTTTTATTTATGTATTTATTTATTATTATTATTAATATTATTAAAGGTATAATAGACATATAACATTGTGTTAAGTGTAAGGTGTACAGCATGTTGATTTGATATATTTATTATCACCATAGGCTTAGCTAAGACCTCTGTCATGTCACATGATTACCATTTCTTTTTTGTTGTTATAAGGTCTAGTCGCTTCGCCACTTTGGAGTGTTTTTGTAGTGGTTCAGGTATTACTTTACGTTCTGAGATTTTGGTGATCCTGGGCCATTTGTCTCTATGTGTTGCTCGTGTTCTCCACAAAAGGTGGATTATTTAAGGCATTTTAGTGTGAAGAGCCAGTATTTGATTGGTGTGCTTTGAAACCAATGTCTCCATTGGGTGGATTACCTTACAGTGTTACCTTTCCAGTGTTTCCTGTCTGCTTCCCATATGTTAAAGGTCAGTTGGGCCAGTTGCTCAGCGATTAGTATTTCTGTACCAGTCTTCCTCAGAATCCTATACAGTAACTTGGGAAATCCTCTGGTTCAGGTTCAGGTTTGTCGAAAACCTTTTACGTATGTTTTTAGATACTCCTGCTTTGGGCTGCAAAGTCTGAAAGGAAGAAATTATTGGCATGTTTGAGTGTCTGGAAAAAGTTGTTGATACAATGGCTAATGTAAGCTTGGATACACTTTTTTGATGGTTCCCTTTGATTAATTTCATTCAATACCACAGTAACACACAGTAGTGATGGAGAGGTCAGTCACTGCACCACAGGACTGGCAAGTACCCCATACTTGAAACATTCTGCTTTTCCTCTACTAGTATTTTGAACTTTAGTAAATCAATCTCTTTAACTGAAGTTTCCTAATCAATACAAGGCATATAATAACAGTTCCTACTTTGCTACTTTGTTGGAAAGATTGCAGGACACATGAGATCTCATGGAAAGCGCTCAGGCTAGCGTTGAGCATACTTACCAATAAGTATGAGCCTTTATTAAGTATTGCTGAAAATGAATGCTTTTCATCTATATGGTGTTGTAGACCATGTGGAAGTAAGTTTTGAGGAATCATTATCTAGATTATTTGGAGCAGAGTTACATCAGGTTCAGAGATGTACCAATTAGTCAATTGTATACTAGTTAAACACTTGTGGACTACAATAATTAGGTAGAATTTTTTATTCTCTATTTCACTAACCACTATTTCCCAGAAAGCTGATTTTGTTAAAGTAGTTAATTACAAGCTGCATTTACATCTCTAGACTATAAAATCTTTATATTTCAGGACACTAGGGAATAAAACCCAGATAATTCCTTCTCTTAGAAAAGTACTCATGACTACTTAAACACTTTTCTCTAGAATGTCATAACTTTTCCAGGATTCTGGAGGGGTCAGTTTTATGTTTCACCCATAAAACCCAATGCTTTTTCTTCTCCGTGCCCCTCTTTGGTTTTCTCTTTCTCTGTCTCTGTCCTTCTCTTTGTCTCTCTTTCTCACGACAGAGACAAAGACACACACACACACACACACACACACACACACACACACACAAAACCTTTTTCCTACTTGCAGTGTTCCTAATTAGTATCTCTTTTGTGGTGGAAAACTCTTCCTTTTCACCTCTGAGTATTGCTAATGGCCACCCTTAATATCTTATTTGACCTCATGAAATGTATTTATTGAGAGACATATAGGGAATAGTTTCGCTGTACCTGATGATATTAGTGAATTAACATAATAGCATTAATCAGACTTTGTGATGACATTTCCTTTCTTAACCAATGACATTAAGATTCAATATATTATACCAAAAGTAGATATTTAGGAAGCCTTATAGATACTTTAGGTTAAGAAGATTCTAGGTGATATTGAAAGAGAAATCAGAAAATCTCAAAGAAATGATGTATATTTACCAGATGTACTTATTTATAGTTGCTGTTACAGTTATATTATTTAATTAAAAAGCAAATATATTTAAATTCATACACCTGTGTAACAATGATACTTTATTGACTGTTTTTAGAGACAGTAACAAAAATTAGGAGCTCTGACTGAAGTTGACATGGAGTTTTCAGTGATTTCACAAGCAAATAATTTGGCTATTTTGTCTTCCCATGGTTTACATTTTTACCTCATGCCATTCATCCTGTTTCCAAATGGCCATTTTTGTAGAAAAAAATACTACAAACATCAAATTTTTTAAAATCAAGTAGTCTTTATGCATAGAAAGACCTTTTTATGGACAATTTTTTTTCTTGGAAGTAGTATTTCCATATATACTGTTGTTTTACAAACTCTAGGTATCAATGAATTCTCCAAGAAGGGAAAAATAACCTTCTTATGCTGCTACTGAATGCATTGATAACAATGTACTATTAGGTTCAGGGATTTACATTTTTTTTCTCAAGTTTTCAGTTTGTGGAAGAAAGAGTTTATTACATAACACAGAGACTAGTGTTTTACATTAAAAAAAAGTTTTTAACGTTTATTCATTTTTAAGAGATAGAGAGAGACAGAGCATGAGCGGGGGAGGGGCAGAGAGAGGGAGACACAGAATCTGAAGCAGGCTCCAGGCTCGGAGCTGTCAGCGCAGAGCCTGACGTGGGGCTTGAACTCACAAACTGTGAGGTCATGATCCTAGCTGAAGTTGGACGCTCAACCGACTGAGCCACCCAGGTGCCCCAGCGTTTTACATTTAACTTCATCAGTTATACCAGAGCTTTACTCTTCATTGCACTTAACACATAAATGGTGTATGCAGTCATTTTAATTCAGCCCACAGTCATTTTAATGCTGTTTTCTCTGTAATGGGTACTATATGGTTAAATGGAGTTTCAGTCTGCATCACTGACAAGTTATCAAGCCTGTCATTTACAAGTTAGACAAGACAACTCCACAAGCTTCCAAGATATTTTGCTAGTTAAAAGTTCCAACAGTGTATGAATTTTAAAAACTCAATCACACATATCTGAGTTATAACTAAAGTAGTATTATGCCTTCTTTGATGCTTCTTTTGATAACTGCTGTCCAAGCCAGATGCAGATTTTGTGTGGCTGGAGCTTACACATGCAATTTGAGAGGAGGGGTGTCTTTAAGTATGTGATTCTCAAATGGGGACCATCCCCAGTCCTCTGACTGGAGATTTTGGAGCTATCTGGACATTTTTTGTTGTCATAGTTACTGGAATCTAGTGGGCGGAGCATATGGGTATTGCTGGGTAACCTACAATGCACAGAACGGCCCCCCACAGCATGGACTTCTCTACCCAAAATTGCCTATAGTGCTTCTATTGAGAAATGCTGCTTTATATTAATGAAATAATGAAAATTTTACATCTAAAATTAGACACAGGAGTAAGTGAGAGACTCAGAAGGATAAACTTCTTTAAGTTCGTAGGTAAAACTGCTTCAGCTGTTACTCCAATACAAAATCCCAAATCAAGTGTCTTTCTTTTTGGATACTGCATTAAACCTTATAAATTTCCACCTCTGGCTAAAGGTTTCAGAAGAGTGGAGGAACTAATGTGGTTTAAATGGAAGGTCTCTGTCTAATGAATTTAAAAGACAACTACATACTACATGATAATGAGGTTGGCAAGCACCAACTTACAATGATTTGATTAAGTTAATGGAGTCTGTGGGGGGGGGGGGGAATCAGACAGAAACTTCACATATTGCAGGTAACATTTTCCTAGAAGTGGCAAGTTAATGAAAGTAAGAAGTATTTTAAAATTAGTTTTTTAATTTATTTGATAACTTCTGCACTTCATTGTCATTCAGTAGCTTTGCACAACTCAAAGTATATACTGTGAGCCATGTACTCACCTCCTACCTGTGGCAGACACTACAAAAAAAAGCATGTGCCAAGTGGCCTTGGGACGTGTGGCACCAACTCACGTACTACTGTCCACATCCTTTCCCACAGACACACGCACACACACACATAGACAAGCACACACACAGACATGTTTCAGGCTTTCTAAAAATAAGCTGAGTCACACTACCAGAATTTTAAAAGCAATAAACTTCAACTATGTAATTTTTATATATTGTGTATAGTAAATGTAATAATGCGTACATGTAGGTTACCTCCAAGCTACTGGGGGAACTGCGGGGTTTTGGTGTCTACTTTAGCCAAACCCAGGCTCTGCTTTATACCATTTCTACTTAACACCATTTGAGAAGGTCATCGCTTAGGACTTTGTGGACAGTCACCAATTACTTAACTTGTGTACTGATGTGACATCACACTATCCACAGACACACTGTCAGATTTAGTTACTTTAAACAGTGTTTCTGCAGTGTGTGCGATTTTGTTAAATGCAGATGATTTCGACCTTTCATAAAGTTAAAAAATAAATAGATATTGCTTTTGTTATTTGAGAGTTTAAATTTTATAAAGAAGAAGCTGGGAATATAAGCTTACATATATACAGTAGAAATATATTAAATATCTAAGGCAATATTCACTTGTACCTAAAAATAAAACTAATATTAGTTTTCATTCTCATACTTATTTATGTCTTTATCTTTTTCCTTTTTCTTCAGCAACAGGTATCTTAAAAGTATATGCTGTATTTGCTCTCTCAGTGTCCCTGCTCTCCACAGAACACTAAGAATACTCTGCCTTCTACCCTTGTTCTCCCTGCACCAAATCATAAATGTTCCTTTGAGGAACATTGGTGAGCTCCTAGGTTCACAGATAGCTGTAAGTATGCCATTAGGTTCCTCATTTTCTCGGCATCTCTGTCAATGGACAGATTCTTTTTAACATTACTCTTTTTTCATAATTTTATTTGTTTATTCAAATAGTGTTTTCATGTATTCAGTATGAACAAAATAAAAAAATCAAAACATAAGTATTGGCCATGATGTGGAGAAACTCAAACTCCTGTGTGCTGTTGATGGGAATGTAAAATGGTGCAGCCACTGTGGAAGCCGGTATGGAGGTTCCTAAAAAAAAACCCTAAAAATAGAACTACCATATGATACAAAATTTAACTTCTGGGTATATATCCAAAAGTATTAAAATCAGAATCTCAAAGACATATCTACACTCTAGTGTTCATTGCAGTATTATTAATAGTAGCCAAGATATGGAAATAACCAAAGTGTCTTTTAATGGATAAATTGATAAATAGATTGTGGTATACATATACAACTCATTTTTAACCTTGAAACCTTCAAGGATTTATTATTTTGTTTTAGCTAAGATAACATGTCTTTAAACAATCTTTTAATCTCTAATGAGTACATATCTGGGTGAAGCTGCCTGCCACATTTTCACTTACTATTAATATTCAACTGGCTGATATGACTGCATCTCTAGTCCCAAGACCCAATTCTATATTTCAGGGTGACTGAATATAAACTAGTAACTCTTATCAGCTCAGTTTTTCATTTCATCATTATCACCATTTCCCATTAACCTTTCCTTTGTAGCTTTTGTATTTTTCTTAACAGTACTTTTATTTTTTTTTATTTTATTTTTTTTTTAATTTTTTTTCAATGTTTATTTATGTTTATTTATTTTTGGGACAGAGAGAGACAGAGCATGAACGGGGGAGGGGCAGAGAGAGAGGGAGACACAGAATCGGAAACAGGCTCCAGGCTCTGAGCCATCAACCCAGAGCCTGACGCGGGGCTCGAACTCACGGACCGCGAGATCGTGACCTGGCTGAAGTCGGACGCTTAACCGACTGCGCCACCCAGGCGCCCCTTAACAGTACTTTTAAATAAAGCTCCAAATCAGTGAATCTCAAACTTTAGATGTAGGTTTTAATATTTACTTTTCTTACTCTCCTATATCATTTACATTATTAAGAGCTATTAACTATCACTTCCTGCTTCTTGTAGTTTCCATTTCTACATCCATTTTCTCAGCAAGTTATCATTGCCATCAAAACAAAACAACAAAACAAAAGTAACCATTCTGCTGTCTGATTAATATTTCTCATTCTTAGTTCTAGATTTGATTCTCACCTGCATTTTAAATACTTTCTTGACTTCCTGACAATCATTACGATTTACGTACGCAAACTCCATCACACACAAGAGCCTTTAACTGAAAATAGGTCATAAATTATATTTGGGTGATTATGTACTTTGATACATATTCATTTAGGGACAACCATTCAGTGATGTGAGCTCCATGACAGTTTTGGTGAATGAGATAGAATCATAAGTCTAGTTGGAATTTGTGAGAAAGTTTGAAGTTTCCTGATGAAATGGGAGTGATGTAGCTGATGTCACCCTTCCACACTTCTACTTGATTGTAGGAATACAATGGGTAGAATTGCAGCAGCCATCTTGATTCCAAAGGCAACAATCGTGAAGAAAAAACCAATATGCTTAAAGACAGCATAGAATGTATTAATAGCTGGAGTCCTTGCTAACATTTTGAAGTAACTGAATCAATGCCAATAACTTCTTACTCTGCAATTTCACGGTATGTGAGAAAAATAAACTCTTTTTAGATATCCTTGGTGGTGTTTGTGTTTTAAACATATTGACCATATTCATAATGTATTCATCTAAAGCCCCTGATATTTAGAACCATTTCTGGCTCTAAACCTTAGTTTTATGTATTTTTCTTTAATTACTGCATCCACATATTATACTTTAAAAAGCCAGATCCTCAATGTTCTGGAAAACCCAACCTGAGCTTAATTGCACAGAAGTTATAGCAATTGGTTATAGAAAAATAATCAAAAATATAAAAAATAAGAAAACATTATTTGTATTCCTGCATAAAATCTAGTAATGAAGATCATCATGGTAACGAAATGGATAATTCTGTATTACTAAATGAATGACAGAGAACTATATTGATTTGGAGTTTTTGGATATTTAGTGACATTTCTGGATTTATTTAATCTTTATAATAACCCAGAATAACATTTTTTTATAAAGATTCATCATACATTTGAGGCCTCCAATCTTTTCAGGTCCTTTTAATTCTTTTTAAATATTTTGAAATATAAGGTTAGATGAATAGTGTCTCTTATATGATGACAGCTGCTAGGTAACTAAAGTGGTCTTTTATATGTTTAAAGCCAAAATAGACAAGTAAAGCTTCAAAAATCCTGCAAGAGAAAATTGGTATTGTCAGCTCACTTTATCTGTATCTGATATCTCACATGTGTGAAATTAATTCGGGCTTTGTCACACATAGCTGTTAAAGAGATAAGTATACTGTGAACAGTGATATGATAATTAAATTCTTCATATATGAATACCTAACACCTCACTTGAAATGTGGAACAAGCAACAAATGACAATACAAAAGTACAGTATCAAGTTTAAAGTTGTCAATTATCCTTCTTATTTAATATTTTACACTAATGTTGGCCATCTGGTCTACTTCACATTGTAATTCTTTTTTTAATGTAATTAGTTAAGAGATCATTTAGGAATGATATTTCCCCTTATAAATACTCATTTTTTTTCCTGCCCAGATGGACTCAGATATAATGTAGTAGGAATACTGCTAAAGGGAACATAGGAATACTGTAACATGGAATTGAAAATCAATAAATAACAATTCCTTAAAGTTAAATGACTGTTGGGGGAATGTCCCACTGGAACTAGAGAAAGGCAGCCAATCCTAGGTGTTTGGCATGCCTAAACCATTACAAATTGCACAGGTATATCTTTTTCTCAGAGGAATGTTAGAACAAGTTAGAACTTGGTCCCAGGGTAGAGAGATGACAACATTAGCATCAACAAAAATAACAATGTTTTAGCAATAAGAAGCTCATTTCCTGTGAGGGAACAAGCACACTCTTGAGTATTTTATCCTTCCTAACTAGAAAAGGTGGTAGAAATTTTTTTTTAACTTGGAGATCACATGAAGTATGTGTGTATGATTTGGGGGTCAAGTGCCCTTTGGTTTAATAGCTCAGTATTTAGGATAAAAAAAATCCAATCAATAAGGGCTTTGTAAAAATACCTTATTTGACAAATAATTTGAAATATACAATAGTAAATGTGGGATATATATCTAAGCCACAAAGCGTTATAGAGAATTGAACACTTACAGAACACAAAACCGAACCAACACTATTAATAACATTGAGGTAATCTCTGTATTTCTTCCATGTCCCTTGTTGTCACTATCCCTGAGACATTCCACACAGAAAACAACTGATACAAATTTTACCAGTTTCTTTCTCCCTAATAATTTTATTGATTTGAGGATCTAGTAAGTAATATATTATTTAGTTTTGCTTATATTTACTTATTATAAAAATGATTCATACTCTATGAAAATTCTAGGGCTGGCTTTTATTTTTCCAGTTAGAATATTCATGAAACCATAGTTCATTTTCTTTTAAATATATTACTCTCCCAGTGGACATATGCAAGAGTTTCCAGGGTATATAGCTATGAAAGTATTTTTTGGACCATGGGATCACTTTCATAATAAAATGATTGGTTTGGACATTTCTCCCCTAAAATTCTTTCTGAAGTTTCTGAAATGCAAAACAAACATTTAAACATATTAAGTTATTTAAGAAAAATACTGAATAACATTTTAGGAAGTACGAAAATTCTGCCACAATCAACTAAAATATCTGACTCAAAGGTTCATCCTGATCTAAATAGCAAGAACATCTTGCCTGCCTACTTAGAAATCCATAGGAAGAGTCATTAAGTGCTATGTTTTTTTTCCTCAATTAATGTATTATTTTCAGAGCTAATTATTTAATGCTTTGATGGAACTCAGAACTATATGTAGTCAAAATAAATGGCAGTCTACCAGATTGATTTTTTTCCTGTTTATTTCATGAAGAAAGATCATTCTAAATTATTGAAATCTGTCTTAAAATCACATCTCTTTGTACCTGAAAGGATACAAGAAAATAAAAGTTTATGTTTTTATTCACAGTTCTTTTATAAATGTCCTATTATGCTTAAGAGAAAAGATGTGCATGTGGATAACAATTTTTAAGAAATAGAATTTAGAAAAATCCCCTGTTCATTGGGAATCTAAGGAAACTTTAGCTTTGCTATGGGTATGTAGCCAATCGGCCAGTGTGACTCATACTTATTGATGAGAGCTGTTTTTAAGTACATAGCTATGATGGAAAGTACAACAGTCATCCATCTAGAAATACTTTATCAACAGAAAAGATAAATGGTGATGGTGATTTCTTTTTAGAACGATAGAGCAAGGATGCTTGATAAAACTAAACAAAATGAAGTTTTAAATCATCATAGAAATTCCATTTGCAACTCTATGGACTTCAGAGAACATGTGAATGTTGATTCGTTGCATTATGAATATTGAAAGTGAATTCAAGTAGTTGCTAAAAATCCTTAAAGTGCATTTTTTTAAAAACCCACAAAATTTTCAGTAAAGTTGTACTTTCCTGCTAGTTGCTGACCAGACTTTTATGCGCTGTCTGAGGAACTTGAACTCTGATTGAACAGGTTCGAAAACGAGGCTGCCAGTGCTGTCACTGCCTACTCTTTATCTCTGTGAAGAAATCTCCCGGGGCTGCTGTTAATCCGCATTTCTATGTGTTCTGCGTCTGCAGCCACTCATTTTTTTTCTTTTCAGACCACCTTTTATTGCAGTGGAACATTGTACACAATTTCTGCCTTTTTTCTACGTGGCAAAAGACTCTATGTGCTCTGTGGTGAAGTCCCATTATCTGAGGTCAATAAATACACACAAAAGGCATGCTTTGGGATAGGGATATTTTGGCTGAAGAATTAAGGAGAATTTTCCACATGTCCTTAAAAAAAAAAAACATGTCAAGAATCGTATGGGTAAGAAACAGAAAGGAGTTTCTGAAGAACTCTGGACTACTAAAAAATGTGATGGGGTTCAAAAAATTCTAGATCATAGCAGAATTCCTGGGTAGGTGTGACATGAACACAAGTCAAACATTGGCAACTGAAAAAGCTCATCCACATATAGGTAAGTGTATACTTAGAAAAGATAAGAACCACAGCTACAATACCTGTGGTAGCAAAACCACATGAAACCTAAAAGCAAAGTTGATATATTACCTTAGTACCAAATTATTTCAGTTTATTTCAAAGATAAATTCTTTTAAAAAATCTTTTCTTCCCTCATGTATACCTATATCTTTATAATATGCAAGATACGGAATGCATGGAAAATGAGTTTGAAGAGATGTGAGAGTTACTCTGTGTTTGAATTTTTTATTTTGCAATACTTTCTTATTTATAGAAACTTCCCCAAAATATAACAGAGTTTTCATATACCCTTGACCTAGTTTCTCTTAATAGTAACACTTACATATCTATGGAGTGCGTGTCAAACTGAGAGATTAACACTAACACCTTACTTTTAACTACACTGAGGTTTTATTTTGGCATCATCAGTTTTTTCACTATATGCATTTTCTGCTCTAGGATCCAGTTAAGGTTACCACATTGCATTTAGCTATCTGTGTCTCCTTAGTCTCCCTGGACTATGACAGTCTGTCAGTCTTTCCTTGCCTTTCATGACCTTGACAGTTTTGAAGGGAAACAGTAAGGTTTTTGGATAAGTGCTCTTCAGCTGGGGTGTATCTCATGTCTTCTTCATATTTAGTCTGGGGTGATTGGATTTTAGGCAGAATGCCACAGAGGTGAAATGCCTTTCTCATACAGTCACATGAAGGGATGCATCAGTGATAGATTGGGGCACATGATGTCAACATGACTCATCACTGCTGGTGTTTGACTTGATCACTTAATTGAGCAATGTTTGTCAGGTCTGTCCATTCTGAAATTTCTATTTTTTCCCTTTCTATACTAAGACTATTCCATACTCAAGATGGGTAGGAGGATTAAAATACACCTCCTGAAGGGGGCAGTATCTACATATTATACTCTAAGGAAACTGTCTCTCTTCTTATGTATTTGTTTTTAGTCATTTATATCAGTGTGTTCTTACTTACTTATTTTGTAGTTTTGGTTAAGTCCAATACTACATCACTTATTTTGATCAACTTGTTCTAAATCTACTCATCAGGAGCTTTTTCAGATTAGCTCCTGTGTCCCTTTGACATGTGTCCTTCCTGTTGGTTTTTGAACACTTCCTTATTCTCTGATACAAGGCTCATCTTGTACATTCCTGCCCCTGCACTATAATCAGTAATTTCCCCAAGAAGGCATAGTTCGATTTGTTGGAAAATAGTAGAAATTAAGATCTCTTGGAATGTTACCACTTCTAGACCCAATCAGCAACCCCAGTTATAGGAAATGTGTTTGTAGCTTAGCCCATGTGTGTCCACATAGCTATAATTATCTATTTATCCATCTGTCTTTCTGTCCTTTCCTCTGCCTTTCTACCAATCAAACAAGAGTTCAAACTGATGTTGCCAACTCTGGTCCAGTGGTTTATTCTAGCCTCTCTTTGCTTATTTGTAACCTTTTTCTCTGTCTGTAAGAAATTTAGCTTTACTTACCTAACATTTATTTACCTTTTATGTTCAACTCTAAAAGTTCTTTCAGAATTTTTCTCTTGTGAGACTCCAATTTACAGACTATAGTGCAGTTATCTTATAGTTACCAGCCCAAACACTGTCATCCACAGTTACTTAGGTCATCTCTCTCTCTCTCTCTCTCTGTTTTGCTCAACCCCTTTAATGAGGTTATATCATATATTTATAAGCCAGATTTTTTTAGCACAGTCTACATTCCATTCCAGCCCAAGATTCTCCAACATCCTGACTGGGTCGCTGGTTGGTTTGTTTCTGCTTGTATTGAAGTTCGCTCTTTATGATGTACAGTGTTATGAATTTTGACAAGTACATAAAGTATCTACTATACAGGTGCCATACGGAGCACCTTCTGCTTTTACTGACACAAACTTATAATTTACACATGTTGCTTCCATCTGGAATACTGTCTTTCAGTTCTTTTTGCCAGGTAAATATATGTTCTCCTTCCAAGATTTACCACAGACATTACCTTCTTGTAGATGCTTCTCTGACTCAGGAAATTTTAGGATCTCCTGCCTCTACGCTACGTTCAGTTGAATGGCTGTTTGTCTTTATGTTTTCACACTTTGCTTTTCATCTCCACACAACAATGCACAGAGCAGAACCTGGAGGAATTGTAGGTGGTGCCGTCATGCTACTGAAACAAGTTTCCTCCATAGGCAAAAATCATGACCATGTTTTATTATTTTTACTCTGGTTTGGCCTTTTTTGGTTGTTTGGGGTTTCTTTGTTGTTGTTTGTTTGTTTTTTGCACAAGATCCTCTTGTATCCTTCCTTTTTTTTTTTTTTTGACACTCGTCACTTGATGATCTTTAATGATACTGCTTAATTCTAGTTTTTCTCCCAGTTTTCAGAACACCCCTTCTCCCACAGTGTTGACTACTGCTCCTCACACACTTATTGTGTTGATACCCACAGGTATTTTGTCCTTAGTTTTCAGAGAATGTAGTCTCCCAGGAGATTCTCAGTCTTACCTAAAATAACCCTGCCAGGAATAATTGCCGATAAAAGTATGTCTCCATCCCAAACTTAACTAGTCACCTGTATGTTTTCATTTACCTGTAAATATTCATTTACCTACTAGGAAACTCTATTACACAAATAACTTAAACTCTTCATTATCCAAAGACAATTCCCTCCAGAGCTGCTCACCCTACGGTGTTGATCATACTAATTAATGGCAAAGCCATTTTTTAATTCTCCTAAGTCAGAAATCTGGGCACTCATTTTCAAGTTCAAATACTTATTTTTAGTAATCCCTTTTCTTTTTTTTTTTTTACAAACATTTTTTTTTCAACGTTTTTATTTATTTTTGGGACAGAGAGAGACAGAGCATGAACGGGGGAGGGGCAGAGAGAGAGGGAGACACAGAATCGGAAACAGGCTCCAGGCTCTGAGCCATCAGCCCAGAGCCTGACGCGGGGCTGGAACTCATGGACCGCGAGATCGTGACCTGGCTGAAGTCGGACGCTTAACCGACTGTGCCACCCAGGCGCCCCAGTAATCCCTTTTCAATTACTGTATAGTCCACTTTTCACCAAGAATCATTTACCCCACTGAAATTGTTAATATATTGATTTTATCAACTCTTTATAGTTTCTTCTTCCCCACTTACCAACATCCACACTTACTGCCTTACCCTGAGAAATTTAATGAGTGAGGATTATCATTTGTCCCTCTCTTTCATCCTGACTTGTCACTTTTTGTGCATTAATTTACTCATTTGGAAGAAAAATAAGCAAACTGTCATTCAGTATAACACAGAATCACACTAACTCCTTAATTTCAGAACTCCTCACCTAAGTGCTGCTGCTACTTTTAAAATACCTTCTTCTATAAGCTTATTCTCCCATATGGGATTTATAACTTGTTTTCTGATGAGTACTCATCCAGTATTTCCTTAGAATCACAGATTATCATATTTGCTCATATTTTTCTTTTAAGCTCTTCTTAACTTGTCAAGAAATCATCTTTAATTATGCAAGTTGACTTAAGATGGCATCCTTTCTCTTAATAAATTTTTAAGCATTCATTTATGTGTGTGTGTTCGGTAACTAGGCTCTTTATTACTGTGGAAACTTTTTGTATCTCATTTCCATTAGTGGTTTGTAAGACTTCTTTATCCAATTATTATTTGCAGAAGTTTCATCTCTGGAGGGGATTGATGACTTATAATCATAGCATGATGTAGTATTTTTACAGATTAAAGATTGTGTCTCAGAAGAATTTTCTTGACAAATTAAGAGAAGAGGGAGACACTACACAATCAAGAAACAGAGATACAAAATACTGTGGAATTAGTTAAGGACATGGCCAATGCCAGGTGGAGTTACATTGAAGCTCAAGGAGAAAGAGAAAATGTGTGCCCTGATATGCATGTTTTCATTAATATTTATTAAACTTCACTCTTAAAAACAGCCTTATATTTACAAAACTTGAGAAGATAGCACAAAATGTTTCCATTTCTACATAACCAGTTTCTACTATTATTAACATTTTACATTAATATGGTATATTTGTTATAATTAATGAGCCAAATTTAATACTTTATTTTTTACTGAAGTCCACAGTTCATTTTGATTTCCTTATTTTTTACCTACTGTCCTTTTTCTGTTCCCAAATCCCATCAAGATTACCATATTACATTTACTTGTCTTGTTTCCTTAGGCTGTTCTTGACTCTGAAAGTTTCTCATTCCTTGGTTTTGTTTTGCTTTGCTTTTTTTATGACTTTGATGTTTCCCTAATTAATTTTTTAAAAGCTATTTAAGTAAGTAAATACTTCAAAAAATAACTTATTGTGAAAAAATTCTTTTCATGATTCCTAGAATCTGCTAATATTAAACAGGTTTCTAAAAAAATCAGTACATTTACATGTCAACAGCTTCAGGAGGAAAATAAGACAGAAACTCTTAACAATTATATGGTACTACAGAGCAGTGCAGTTTATATCTTCTTTACATGTCCTTAGGCAGTTTTGAAGCAATTTAAAAATCTGTGCCCAGTGAGTTCTTCATTTATTGGGTGTACACTCCAGTTCCCTGTTTTTTGTTTTTTTTTAATTTTTTTTTTTTTAAAGCGATGAGTATGTTGGCTCATTGAATATCTTTTCTTTCAAGATATGCAAATATTTTTTTATTTCTTTCTCCTAAAATCAAACAAATATTTTGAAATAATAGAGACTGTGATACCTAAATTCTACCTGCCTTTTCTTCACACCGTTTTCCCATAAGGGATAGTTTAAAATTCCTGATGTTTGGTTTTACAGAGCTACAGCAAATAAGGGCACCTGGGTGGCTCAGTTGATTAAGCTTCTGAGTTTAGCTTAGGTCATGATCTTGCTGTTCCTGAGTTTGACTCAGAATTATTTCTGAGATGCATAGGTCAAGCGTAGTATGTGCTTGCAGAGTAAATACATGAGGTGTAAAAGATGAATAGCCACGTCTCCCCTTCAGGGGATATTTCTGTTCCATGATTCAGTCATGTGTGTTCCATCCATGCATACAAATCGAGTGCTTACTGTATGCTGAAGACTGTGACAGGTTTTAAATATTTTAAGAGTTACTGCCCTCAGGAAGCTTGCAACTGGTAGGACAAAGATTATTTCAGTGTATGCTTTGTACAGAAATATACATTGGGGGCTATAGGAGTATAGTAGGGTAGAGTTAACCTGCTTAACAAGAAAAGTCTAATGGACATTCACACCTAATACTCTAATAGTACTAAAGAAAGACCTTTTTCCCTTCAATTTAACACAAGTTAAATCCACCTGCCATTTATGGTTTTGTGCCAGAATGTCTCTGAGAATAAAATCAGAGCTGTGTGTGTGAATTTTGGCCAAGACGTGATTTTGTATTGCAGACGGCACACCTGTGTAGTAGCCTGGTGTTCCTCTCATTGCCGTCCTGAAAAACGAACACAGAAAGAGTAAATGGAATTTGATTAGCAAGTCTTCTTTTTTAAGCAGATGTTGTGCCTGATATAAATTATTCTTTTAGAGTTCCTAACATATGCCAAAGTATTTATCACAGATTAACTGCATGAACTTGCATGCAATTACCAGGATTTCTGAATGTGAAAATGGGTGGATGCATTTTTCACAATTCTGATCAAAAGCTATGTGAGATTATGGAATTGTAATTCAGATAAAAAAAACTGTTATTTAAAAACCTAATAAAATGTGGTATGCCAAGAAATGAAACATCTTCTAAATTGTTTTCTTCCCCTATGCAAATGCAGTTAATAATGAAAAATCCTGTTTAGAATTTTTGTACTTTGTGTTACAAATACATCTTAACATTAAACATTTCCTCAGAATTGCTCAAAATACTTATATCTACTCTTCTGTTACTTTTAATTATCCATCTCCTTCAAGAAAAGAGGACTTTAGTCCCAGAAATTACCCATTACATTTTATTTCATTAATCTGTATTATTGGTTTGTTGGAAATTGTCAAATACATACTTCCAATTCAAGCTTGAATTTACTAAGCATCAGATATTTTGAAACATAGCACTGAAAACAGTGTTTTAAGAATTAACTTATTTGCGTTCAGTATTGTGTCTTATTTTAAGATGTAAGAGATTATGTGTGGGAAAAATGGGTAATTTCCTTATAGCATGGTTAATATTTTTTTTCTGTATTACTAATGAAATTAACTTACATTAATTTACAGTTTGAAAATATAAGCAGTACAAGGTCTGTACCATTGGAGAGAGACGGGGTAGCCATTAACATTAGATACCACTCGTTTTGTTGGTGTGGCATGTGAGATAACCTCTAATTTTTTGGCTTAGGCCACAACAGGCTAATACAAAAAAGAGTTATATCTTCTCATTAATTTGTTCTTTTGCAGTTTTCTTTATTTTTAAAGAAAATCAAACTGGAAAAAATCAATGTCAGAATTATATTGCTTCCATATAAACTCCGGATTGAGCCTAGTGAAGTTATAGTTGCTATGGTAACAGGAGTGTGCTCTTTAAACAGTTTCTATCCTAACTGCTCTGCTACTTATACTGAGTGATTTCTTCAAAAATAGGACTCGTGGGGGTGTAGTTATGAGAAATTGTCTTCTCTATAAGGATACATATCCATATAATTTGTTGGGAGTAACTCCAGCATATGGAGGTTAATTAGATATAAATGTTGCCAACATGAATTTTAAAACCACAGTGTTCCCCCAGTAAGTAGCCAAGTGTGGGGAAATGTAAAATGAAGTATCCAAAAAAGAGAACTCAGATGACACTGGAACTGATACAGACATCTTGTAGATTTATGAATCAATACAGAAATATCTTTCAGAAAGTGTGAAGACGATAGAGAAATTTGTTTTATATGTTCGATTTTTGCAGGTCATAATGGGTGCAGCATGTTTAGCAAAGTGCTTCAAAACGACATCAAGCAGTGTTTTTCCTTTTACAGTGTTTCAACATATTGAAGTAAATAAGGTTCAGATCTGTATCATCTTCAAGGTGATCACTTTCACATCATTTCATTACCCTCCAAATTTTTAAGATATTGACAGATTAACTATATTGCAACTTTGCGTTTTGATATTTTTATTTTTCTCTAATGTCAAAGAAAAGTTTCTTTCAGGTGGGTTTTCTCTCACATATGAAAGTGCTGTTGTTGGGCCACCTAGATATGACTATTTTCCACTTTTGGCATTTTACTGTGCCAGTCGGTAGAATATAAAGCTTTTGTATATGAAAAGGAATGGATTTTGAATCATAAATCCATCACTTACTACCTAGGTGATTTGAGGCAGATCACTCAAACTTCTGACACTTAATTTCCTTACCTCCAGTATTGATATAACAATAATAGTTAACCACTTTGCTTTATTATTATGCCAAACAAAAATAAATATGACAGTGGTATTAGCCTGGGCTGCTATAACAGGTTTTCATGATGAATGGCTTAAACAACAGAAATTTATTTTCTCTTAGTTCTGGACGCTACAAGTCCAAGATCAAGGTGCTGTCAGGCTTTGGTGTCTGGTAAGACCTCTCACTGTAGCTTGCAAACAGCCACCTTCTGGCTGTGTCCTCACATGTCCTTTCTTCTGTGTGTATATAGAGAGAGATCTCTAGATCTCTTCTGCTTCTTATAAGGATACCAATCTTAAGAGATTAAGACACCATCCTTATGACCTCATTCACCCTTTATTACCTTCTTTTAGGTCCTATTTCCAAACACAGTCATATTTGTGGTGAGGGCATCAGCATACGAATTTGGGAAGAGGCACGATTCAGTCCCTAGCAACAGTGCTTTGCAAACTGTAAATTACATACTGAATATTGATGACCTATTTCTGTTTGTTTTCTCTTGTTATGGGAGTGTCTCCCTTAGGAAATGACTGACTAGCATTACAGCTTGAGCCAAACTAGTCCACCAACCTAACAAACTATATACAGTGTTTGTTTTTACTGCATGTTTAATTAATTGAGCTGACTGGACCACTTTAAACAAACAAAATGGTGAGTCTCACACTAAAAAAGGAAAACATCTCTTTAAGAATAGTGGCTCTTTATCATTTTAGAGTAATGGTGTATTCCAGTTACTGTTTCTTCTCTTCATTATTAGCTCAGATCTATTCAGTGATTTTAACTAGTTGTAGCATCATTAACTCCTTTCCCTCTAGCTTAAGTGATACTCTTATGTTCCATGTTTACTTCACAATTTGCATGCATAACCATTGTTCTTTCTTTTGACCAAGCTTCTGGTACAAGGTGACTCATGAAAGAGAAAATAATTTGCTTTTTGGCATTGGTAGGGAAGATACATGTCAGAGGGAATAAGGAAGCCAAAAGAGATCACCATTAGGTCTGTTCTTTGGGGCCAACACCTCCTCAGTCTGCATCGCTGAAGTATAAAGAACTGTTTGCTGCCAGGGCACTCAAGGTCTGGATGGTTTCCACCACCATCCTGCCCCACGGACATGAACTTGTCATTTGGGGGCATATAAACGGGACTCAGAGTTCTACACTAGGCCAGACACTTTTAAGTATAAAGACTTTATTGTCTCCCCACCCAGCTCTGTAAATACGTTTTAAAACAAGCCAAGTCATTTCTATGCATATAGATACATGCTGGGTAGAGTGGCAGTGTTTTAAATATCTGGAGGATAATGTGACCTTGAGAAAATGCATGTCTTGTCATTGAGAAGTCAATCTACGGAGGATACAGCAATTGCTGTGACATGACTAACCTGACACAGGATAGAAACTTGATGACGATAAATGACTATGGAAAAAATTAATTTGGGGGGTAATGAATCATTGTAAGTTTTACATTAGAAGGTGAAGACCATATCCTTATAACTCCCTTGTAAAGTTATGAGTACAAGTTAAACTACACCTGAACTTTTTTGATATTGAGTGGAGAAGCAGCATCAACTAATGAATAAAAAACATGCGACGTAGAGTTTATGCTATAGATTTAAGTCATATGATTAAAGTTTTTCTAGTGAATGTTTACTTAGAAGGAATATATCATCCTAAGGATAAGCCACATTGTTGTTTTTCTTTCTAACTTGATTCTGTTTCATGGTGGTATATTGAAGAATGACCTATTAAAGCGTGATAGAAAGGGGTGAGAAGATATGTATAATTTGTAAATCTGAAAACATTCTTTGAAACCAGACCTACAAGTGTAAGAGCAGGAAGTTCTTTGCCTTTTTGTAGATAGGAGATAGGAACACATCCTTTCTTTCCGTTTGCCTCCTCTTTAGTTGCCCGCAGCGTGCTCTGCTCTCTCCGTGTGCTGTTCCTAATGCTCTGGATGGTTAACCCGTTCTGCGTCTGTCCACAAACCCAGCTTTCTACTAAGACCATTGTTCTTTTATAGCCTTTGGACTATGCATTTTTAAATGTTTTTGGATGTTTCATTGTTTAGTCAGCAGGTTGATAGGAAAAGAAAGATGAACCATATGTTCCATAAATTGAGAGAACATTTTGTAAGAGAGCAAAATAGGAAGAAAAATTGTGTATTTTAAATTGACTCCAAGTTATGGTATCTTTTGAAATGAACATTATAAAATCCTCAAAGTAACAAATGCTGTGTTCAAGGTATGTTTATATATTAGACGTAGCTGTTAATCACACTTTTGAAAAAATTAATGTTTTTTTGGTACCAACTTTGGTCCCTGTATAGTCTTTTACCTCATGGAGTAAATATATCAATATATATGTTAAAACATATTTCTAACAATCATTTGTGTAGAAATAGAATATTTTTAAGATTGAAAAATTATTTACATGCAAAACCATTTCAACCCTGAAAAGATAGCATCCATTGACATATTTTGTCTAAAACTATGAAATAATACTAATAAATCACAGGGATTATTTTTGTGCTAAACTTAATATTTAGAATCTAAACTTGAGAAGTACATATAAATATTGCATCCATAATTTAGATTTTAAAAAACTATTTTAAAATATAAATCTAAATACATATGTTAAATTATGGCATGTAATCTACATTTTCTAATCTGGCACTTTAAAAGATATTTATATCTTTTAAAAGGATACTTATATCTTTTAAAAAGATACAAATCTTTTGTCTTTTAAAAAATATAAGTATCTTTTAAAATGATTCAGCCAATGAATGTTCTTTTCTTCCATCTTCAGTATAAGTTTATTATATTCAAATCCCAACATTGAATTTCTTTTGACTAAAATTTGGCAGGATATTAAGGATTTTATTTCCATTAGCCAAAGGATCCTAGAATCAATTCTACTGTTCACAGTCAACTATAATATTTAGCTATGTCCAAGGCTGACTTTTATGTACTAACCTTATGACTTCACCTTAATACATCTCTGTGGATCCAATACAAAAAATTATATTATCCTAGGGACTTACAAATGAGTAATCCAGTTCCCCACCGGGACTGGAAATAGTCCCAGAAATCTACCTCAACTGGGACCCTGACATCATTTTAGAACCTTCTCCCAGAACACACAATTTCCCTTAAAATCAAATTCCTCTTAGTCACTGGTTAGGGAAATGCTGCAAATTGCTTGACCATCTTGAAGAGACAGCCCTAGGGAGAGCACTCCTTACAGACACACCCCTTCATCCTAAGGATGTTGTAATGTAATTAATGTGGGTATCTATTAGTAGGTGGCAGTGTTACAGGTGCATATCCAGCTTTCATATTAGACACTGGAATATGGAAAAGCTAAGACAGCTTATTGAGGTATTCATTCATAAGTTAAAATATAATTAGGTGACTGTTCCACATCAGACTCATTACCTTAGTGTTAATATCTCTAGCATCTTGGTTACTGGCTAAGATATAATAATAGACAGTTCATTTGAATGATTATAGAAGGTAATAAAGATTAGAAAAATAAAATAATTCTTGAAGCAAAATGTGAAGAAACAGAAGTAATGTGGTGATTAATTTTATGTGTCAACTTGACTGGGCTACAAGATGCCCAGCCACTTGGTTGAATCTTATTTCTTTGGGTGTATGTGAGGATGTTTCCAGAAGGGGTTAGCATTAGAATTGGTGAACAGAATAAAAGAAAGTGGCCCTCCCCAATGTGACTGAGTATCATCCAAACCACTGAGGGCTTGAAGAGAATAAAAAGGCAAAAGTGCAGAGATAGGTTGAATTCACTCTGAGTGAGTTGGACCATACATGTTCTCCTGCCCCCACTGCTCCTGGTTCTCTCAGGCCTTCAGACTCAGACTGGAATCTATCTGATAGGCTCAGTGGCTCTCAGGCTTTCTTAGTAACAAACTTTCTTGGGTCTTATGTTTGCAGAAGCCAGATAGTGGAACCTCTTAGCCTCCATAATTATGCGAGCCAATTCCTTGCATATTTTTTCTTCATTCTGTTTCTCTGGAGAGACCTAATGCAAATAATTTTGGTATTATCAAAGTTTTCTTTTTTAGCCTTTGTTTTTTATCTCAGTGTTCCACACTTCTGTATGATGCATATGGTTCCATTCACTGAAAGAAGCCCCTAAAATCTGACTTGTCCAGAAAAAGAGGTGTCATGTATTTCATTAGAAGTATTTATCACATGAAGTTATTGGATCAGATCCTCAATATTTTTCTGTATAATACCATATGTCTTTAAATATCTTACACTTTGATCTGCTGATTTTCTCAGCTTCTAGTCTTACAAACTTCGTATCCCTAATTAGATCACTTGGATATCTACTGATCAAGATTACTCTAGCTTACCTTAGCTAAATACTCCTTGTTTCTCTGTGCTTTCATTACATTTTGTGTTAAAATAGAGAAAAATATTGGAATTACTGGAAATCTTATCAGTATTATATTAATTTAAAATATATATTAATGATATATGTATTAATGAATATATATATATGAATATAATGAATATATATATATATATATATATATATATATATATATATATATATATAAATTCCTAGGAACCTTTTGGATCTTATTATTTCAACACATTTAAGAAATACTCAGAATATATGGGGCGCCTGGGTGGCGCAGTCGGTTAAGGGTCCGACTTCGGCCAGGTCACGATCTCGCGGTCCGTGAGTTTGAGCCCCGCGTCGGGCTCTGGGCTGATGGCTCAGAGCCTGGAGCCTATTTCCGATTCTGTGTCTCCCTCTCTCTCTGCCCCTCCCCCGTTCATGCTCTGTCTCTCTCTGTCCCAAAAATAAATGAAAAACGTTGAAAAAAAATTAAAAAAAAAAAGAAATACTCAGAATATATTGCATAGGATACATTTTTATAAGTTATAAAGAAAAATGGTTGAGGAATGTAAACACAGATATATCCCGCCCTCATGGACTAGGTAAAATAAAAGCAAATTTTTTAAGTTAATTCATTTGGAGAGTGTGGGGAATCCACCATCAGCCTGTACTCCTCAGAGAACAGAAAACATAAAGTGAGTTGCTATGCTCACCTGACGCTCTGACCCTCTGTCAGGGTAAAACGGAGTCTAAGCAGAGTTCAGTGTTCTCACTGAGTTGGGAAGGCCAAAATTACAGTTTGGGGCTGCTTACTTTGCTAGAATTCTTAGGTCTTGATGCTGGCAAGGATTGAACTGACTCCGTTTGGGGGACGACATTCTGTATTGGTTTCCCTGCTGGTCCTTGTGCACGTTTAGTGCAAGACTTCACCACACATAACAGAAAGCAGTTGCTGTGAGATTCAGAGGTGATCAGTCAGGTATTTCAGAAAAATGCTGTAACTCTAGGCCATCCAGAATGGAGAGACCTCACAAAATATCTCAGAAATTCGGTTGAGCCTCTAGAAAGCCCATGCTTTAGGAGAAAGGATGATACATAAATAATTACACATTAGGAATGATGTTACAAAGGAAATAAATACTGCTTTAAAAATAAAATCAAGCCTTATAGGATACAAAAGTTCTGTAGTAATTTCACTGTCTGGCAGAACATATCTCAACACGCTTTAAAGGAAGACAGATATATACAATGTATAAATCACCATGTTCATATGCAAACAAGAAATGCAGAAAAAACAGATGTTGGGGCACCTGGGTGGCTCAGTCAGTTAAGCGTCCAACTTCGGCCCAGGTCACAATCTCTTGTTCTGTGAGTTTGAGCCCCGCGTCAGGCTCTGTGCTGACAGTTTGGAGCCCGGAACCTGCTTCGAATTCTGTGTCTCCCTCTCTCTGCCCCTCCCCCGTTCAAGTTCTGTCTCCTTCTCTCTCAAAAATGGATAACAAAACATTTTTAAAAATATTAAAAAACAAAAACAGATGTTGACCACTAAATTTTGTAATTTTTATTTAGGTTCTAATGATTTTCCATATTAATAATTATGTAATTTGCAAATAGAACAGTTTTATCTCTCCATCTCTCTACTTTTTGTAACCCTTTTTCATGTTTTGTTGAATGGTCCAGATAAAGTTATATATTGTCTCTTTCTGTAAATTGAGATTTAAAAAACAAACATATAATTATTAAACTAACCATTAAAAGCAATCAAAAAACATATCAGTAAAAAGCCTATTTATTGAAATAAATAGAATAGTGTATATCTATCTCTCTATCAATCTATCCTTTCAAATATCAGAAAGGAATTTCTAAAAAGGCAAGGGAGGAGAGGAAAGGAAGAAGAGGCAAATGGAAAACAAAGAGCAAACCCAAATAGCTCAATAATTACCTTAAAATATAAACACTGCCTATATATGCTGTCTATAAGAAGTGCACTTTAAGTATGGAGACACAGAAAGACTGAAAGTAAAAAAGTGGGAAAAGATTACACCATGCAATCATTAAAAATGGTAAGTTTTGAGTGACTGTTAATATTGAACATATAGATGTTAAGTTAAGTATTACTAATTAAGATTTAAAAAGTGGAATTTCATAATGGCAAATGAAAAACTTATAAAAGATACAAGAATCCTAACATAGGCTTTTCTAGTGATAAAACTTTAAAATATGTGAAGCAAAACCACATGATATTAAAGGAAGAAAAAAACCAAACCTAAAATCACAGATTTGCCACCAGTGTCCCAGTGATTAGTAGAATAAGTAAACCAGATAATCTCTAAGGATATAAAAGGATTTCAATGAAAATTATCTGTCAAATTTATTAATCAACATTTATTAAACACTATACCCAACACCTGTAGAAACGTCAACAAAATAGGTAATATCTTGGACCATAGAAAATGTTTCAAGGAATTTTAAATGAGTGGAATTTACAGATAGGTTAAAAAGGTCATAGGGTACAAGTTCAACATAGAAAAACCTGTTTTATTCCTGAATAGTTAGTTGCAGTCCCAAATCAGAAAATAAAAATTCAATTTGTGAAAAGATCAAATACTTAACAACAAGGATGAATGATATTTACAAATATTCCACTGAAAATTATAAAACGTTGGAGATAAAATTTAAAAATAAATCATTAAAGCAAAATGCCATCATTATTAATTGAATTTAAGATAGTTGTCCTTAAATTGATCTATAGGCATAATGCAATTCCCATCAAAATCCCAGCACACTATTTCATACCAATTAAAACATTGATTCTACAACTTACCGAGAAAATGAAATAAAATGAAGCAAAAACAATCATGAGGAAAAGTGCAAAGTTGGAGGGATCAAACTAGGATGGATTCGAGACAAAAGCTGCAAACCGTATTTCATATCATACACAAATTAATGCATAAGGATTTATGCCAAATATATAGTCTAAATTAGTTTAAGTAGTCTAAATGTGGGCAAAAGCTATAAGGTACTGGGAGAAAACATTAAGTATGTTTATAACCTTGGATAGGGTCTGTATTCAACATATATTAAAAAAAAACCCTTGAAATCAATAACAAGACACTTAAGGCAATAAAATGTTAACAAAAGACCTGAACAGGTACCTCACAAAGGAAGATATGCAAAGGTCTCAAAAGTGTATGAAGTGTATTCAGCGTCATGATTCATCATCAGTCAGCAGGGGACACAACAGATTTAGCTCCACATTCACTAGAGTAGCTAAACTTTAAAAAGACTGGCAACATTGAATTTGGGTGACAGTGTGTAAGAACTAGTACTCTCATTCCTACACTGCTGGGAACTAGGGCAGATTAGTGCAAACATTTTATCTTTTTTCTTTTGTTTTTTAAAGTTGAGTGTTTACCTACCTATGACCTAGCAATTTCACTTTTAGGTATTTTCCCAAGAGAAATTTCAGTAGAATATTTGTACAAGATTGTTTATAGAAGCTTTATCTAAACACATAAAAGGGTCATATTAAAGCACATGTCTAATACACTAAGGATCATAACAAAGGGACACGATTTCATATAATAAAAAGAAGAGCAAAGTTGTAGCGGAAAATACTGCCTGCATAGAACTGCAGAAACAGGAAGCAAACTTAGTTCCAAGGTTTCTAGTAGCCAGGGCAAAAAATGAATATCATGAGCTACATTATTATTATTGTTTATTAAAAGGAAGGATGTTTAGAAAGCAGATGATGTAAATTATTTCCTGGAATGGGATTCTATATATAGTATTAAATAATATAAAGAATTATAACTTTAGTTATTTTTGCATCATGCCCAGAGTCCGTACTCTTAAAACTGCTTCTTGAATTTTCATCAGCCCGAGATGAAAACATGATATCAAGTCATAATTTGCCAGTATGATCCAATAAGGATTCAGAATTCTCTGGTTTAGGGTTTTACTGTGATTTTATTTAATAAAAAGAATAATACTGGATTTGCTGACATGCATGCATTACCTCCTACTAACAGCTCTAAATCCCACTCTGATTGCAAGAAAATGGCGCACTTAAACATGGGCATCTCTGTGTACAGAGGTGCTTGCTTGTATATAAACCATTGCCGTAGTAAAGACTTGTGCTTATCCTCTAGACCTTCTCTTAGTCACAGAGGTATTTAACTTACCTCCAGCTCAATAGTTATCCCATGGAATTATCCTAGTCTCTGTGATTCTTCCATGTCTGTTTCATAGATTTCTAGGTATTTCCTTTTAAACCTTACTGCTGTCCAGTGGTACATCCTTGGAGCATATCAGTCTCCTTGCCATTAGCCCATCACATGGAGCTCACCTGTGGTTCAGTTTGTACATGTGCTCAAACCTTACCTTTCCAACTAGTCTCAAACACAGAACTGCAAACCCAAAACACTACAAAATATATTTACAATCAAGTAATGCCTCAAAATTCAAAATGTCCAATGTCAAGGTACCTCAGATACCCGTATGAAAATATTAATACATGTTATATCAGAGAACTGCACACTCACAATTCCCAAAGTGAAAACCATCAAAACTTGTTTATCCTCCTTTATCCACTCCGCAGTAAATGATACTGTGTAATTTTTCAAACAAGAGCTATTAGGATTGCAGATTTTATTTTTTAAACAAATAGAAGTTATTTACTCACTTTATCACTTCTCCTCCTGTCCTAGATCATACTTTTGTTACAGGAATGACCTAAGGACATGGCATTAGGGCCAAGCATGAGAAACAGACAGAATCTGATAACACGTCACATTCTCTTGGACAGGAAGAATATAATCCAGAATAGAAAGAAGCAACCCAACAGCTGAATTCAAAACAGTGATAAAGCAAGGAGCTGGAGTCTCAGGGCAGAACTGAGCATTAGCAATGTTTACACCTGAGCACAGGGCACTCAGCTTGTGAGCCTCCTACACCGCATAGGCTGGCAGCTGCTATTGGTTCTATAGAGGAAGCCTCCACTTGACTCTTAGAGTCATTAGAAATATTTCTTTGAATTTCTAGAGTTCCAAATTGTGTATCCTTATAAAATTGTCAGTACTACAAACAATTTCAGCCCACCAAGAAAGTTACCCAAATTCAAATTTGGGAGAGTTGTAAAATATTGTTTAGGATTGTAAAATAATTTTCTCAGTGCATTATTGTCTTTAACCTGAAGAATATAAAGTGAAATATAAATAATAGTAATTAAAATATTTTAATTAAATATTTCAGGCATTATCTGTATGTTTTAAATACCTAATGTCATAAGAGATTCAAACATAATAGAGTATCAAATAAGTTACTCTTATAAATAAAATTTAAAATACTGAGTAACAGATTGAAACTTCAGATTTACAGTTTAAAGATAAGAGAACTAGAAAATTTTAAATACCGTTGACATGTTGAGAAAGCATAAGTTTAACCAGACTTACTTGCTTGCTTATTTATTTATTTATTTATTTATTTATTTATTTTTTATTTATTTTTAAATGTTTATTTATTTTTGAGACAGAGAGAGACAGAACATGAACAGGGGAGGGGCAGAGAGAGAGGGAGACACAGCATCTGAAACAGGCTCCAGGCTCTGAGCTGTCAGCACAGAGCCTGACGCGGGGCTCGAACTCAACGGACCGTGAGATCATGACCTGAGCCAAAGTCGGACGCCTAACCGACCAAGCCACCCAGGCGCCCCCAGACTTGCTTATTTAATTTGTTAGATTTATATATGAGAAGTCTTTGTTTATTGGTGCTTAAAAATCTAATATACTACACCTATAAATGCTTTCCAAAATATTTAACTAATTTAATTTAATTTAATTTAATTTAATTTAATTTAATTTAATTTAATTTTATTTTATTTTATTAACTGTATAGACCCTTAAGCCTGCTTGCTACTCTTTACTAGAATTATGTATACTATAATAGGTATATACATGACAAACTGGCTAGGTTTTCAACTTATTTTTTTCAATTAAATGTTAACTTTTATAACTTTTTATGTCACAAATAATGTTTTAATGTGGAGTTAATAAGCTGAGTTTGGCGTGCTTGGGTGGCTTCTGACTTTGGCTGAGGTCATGATCTCATGGTTCATGAGTTTGAGCACCACATCAGGCTCTCTGCTTTAGGCACAGAGCCCGCTTTGGATCCTCTGTCCTCCTCTCTCTTTGCCCCCCTCACCCCGCTTGTGCTATCTCTGTCTCTCAAAATAAATAAACTTAAAAAAAATCTGAGTTCAAGGTTACCACAAGGTTTGCATTAGTAGCTTTTTTTTTCCCATTTGAATTATTGCTGTTGTCCTCTTAATGTTTTCCATGTCCACGGTTTTGTAGCTGTTAAATTCTCAATTCAATAGACAGAAACAGTCTTCTGCTTAAAACACTGATAATGCGTTGTGCCTTACTGATAACACAGTCAATTAACATATATTGTATATGTTGTATGTATTATGTACTGTAGTCTTACAATAAGGTAAGCTGGAGAAAATAGTAAGCAAATCATAAGGAAGAGAACATACATTTATGGTACTGTACTGTAAAAGGTCTGCATATAAATAAACCCACATAGTTTACACTCGTGTTGTTCCAGAGTTAACTATTTTACATATACATAGTATATATATGCTTATATCTATAAATAGGTATATAGATATAACTAGTTAAATAGATACATCTATATGGTCAGTTAAATACACATACATACATATTCATACATGTGTGGTAAGTAAAAAGGTATAGATTTCTAGGAAGGAATACAAAAACTTTAATGAGATTCCCAAGAAAAAAGAACAAAAATGTAAAAATCACTGATCTTAATCATCAAAGTATGAGTCTTTAGTTTTCATAGAAGGACCTCTAGGAACTCATGCTCCCAAATACCATTAAGCTTATCTTGGAGCGCTTCTACAACTCTGTGACTGTGCTCGCATTTTTAAATTTTTTCACCATTTCTTAGGATTCATTGTCTTGCTAATACTCCCTCAGTCATCTCCTAGACCAATTTCAGGGGCAATGTCCTTGAGAAAATTCTTTCTTGAATCTCAAGACGAATCAATTGGTCCTCAATATGCTTTCAAAGCACTTTGTGAGTACCTCAGTGTTAAGATTTTCTACATGTCATTACAATTACCTGTTTCTGTTTCTACATATCACTAGACTTTAAGCCCCTTGAGTGTTTTTAAGTGTTATTTAGCCTAATTACTGCCATAGAGCACATTGGAAGTCCTCCCTACAGTGTCTTTTATTTGAATGAATACACTCTTGAATACTAGTCTCCTTATTTAGCTATGTTGATACAAACCAACAGGAGACTAATGAGAATTTATTTCAAATTGTTAAAGAAATTTCCTATTGCCAAGAAATTTGTTTCAAAACTATTGGTGAAGTTTATTGAATCCTTGGCTTTATCTACTCACTTTTCCCCTATACCAAGTAAGAACCAAACTTCAGAAAGAGCAATTCAAATAACTAAATAGGTTTCTCTGAACGCTGGTACAGTTTAAGAATCCAGTAGAGCAATAGGAACAATAACCTAGTCCATTGGATAAGGGTGTAGGAATTGATTAGTACACTGAGCCTGACCGATTAGCAGATATGAAGGACAGGCCAGTATTTCCAAGCAGTTCTCTCTTTTTCCTCAAGCATGCAGGTTTAAATTTACATCTGTCCATAAATCATATATTCTTTCTGTCAGGATCATAAACTCCTCCTAAACTATTTCCCTGCCTTCCCACAAGGGCATAACAAACAAACTTGGCCATGCTTCCACCTATGGTTGACTGTATTTGCCTAAGATTGTTCCAGTTACCATGAGAGGAATTCAAGGCACAGTGAATTTCTATTTCTATTAAAATAGCAGAGGAAAAGAGAAAAAAAAAAAACTTACCATGTAAAGTGCTAACAAGGATGTGGTAACTCATACATAGCCGGTGGAAATGCAAAAATTCTAGCCACCTTGGAAAATGGTCTGGAACTTTCTTAATACATTTAAAAATGTATTACCATATGTAATGTACCATATGATCCAAAGTCCCACATCTAAGTGTTTACCCAGGAGAAAGAAAAACATTTTTATCCAAAAGCTTGTATGCCAATGTTTATAGAGGCCAGTGTTCATTTGGTAATTCATAAGTGCTGAAAACTGAAAACAAATGTCCATTAGTTAATAAATAGGTGAAATCTATGCTATATCCACACCATAGACCTGGACTATTTAGGCATTAAAATAAATGGACTAATGACACGTGCAACAACATAGATGAATCTCACATGCATTATGCTACGTACAAGAAGTTTGAAATAAAGGTTATAAGCTATATCATTCCATTTATATGACATGTGGGAAAAGATGCTATTCATTCTGGGTTAGTTTTTCTCCTCTAAAAGTCTATGCTTCCATTGACTTCTGGTTCTTTGCAAATTTTGTTACTTTTGTTGGCATTTTTTTTTACTACTTCTGGCTTATCCAGTTCTCTTTATATAACTCGGTAAATGCCTTCACTTTTCAGATTTCCATGCATACATCATTTATTACTTCTTCTAAAAGACATTTTCTGGTCGTTTTTCCCAACCTGTATTGACAATGTCACAGCATGTTCACAATTGTCTACTTACTTGTCTGCTATGCTGATTATAAAAAAAAAATTATAGACAATATATGTAACTAAGATTAATATGTCCCTTATAATTTATGTTTTAACAGCAAACTATATTTTTTAACGTGCAGTCAATTAATTGTAATGATTTTTTAAATGTTCCTTAAAATTCCTGTGAATAACACATGAAATGAGGTTGAGAAGCCTTTTGTCTGAGATATGTCATACTGTTCTTGTTAAGAGGGACCAAGTATCAAATGAAATTACGTATCATAAAGATATCATCATTTACCACTGTAATTACTCTCAGCATAGCAACTGGGTGCACAAGAAAATAGATTTCAAGACATACGCAGAATAGATTTGGGGAACTTCGTGGCAAAGCTGTAGTCTTTCTGATAGATCATATTGGAACTATGAAATGGAAAGTTAAAGCAGTCTTTCATATGGGAGAATATTTGAACAGATGAGGTAATAAAATATCCAGGCTCTAATCTAAATATAATTTTATCCTTTAACTTCTATAAAACACTATTCTTTTCCTAAATGCTTATTTATTTTTGAGAGAGAGAAAGAGACAGTACAAGCAGGAGGGGAGGAGCAGAGAGAGAGGGAGACAGAGAATCTGAAGCAGGATCCAGGCTCTGAGGTCCCAGCACAGTGCCCAATGCGGGGCTCAAACTCAGAAACTGTGAGATCGTGACCTGAGTGGAAGTTGGATGCTTAACCAACTGAGCCACACAGACTTTATATTTGCATAAAATACAAATACTGTTGTATTTTATAATACAGTGGCTTCTCCATTTGTTCTACTAATTTCTATAATGATAATTTCCCCCCAAATTTTCATCCTTAACCATTTTTGTGTACATATTGCAAGGAAATAAAGGTAATGTATCGCCAGCTGAGCTTCTGTTTTCAGTAAAATAAAATCAAATACCTCAAACAATTGAAAAATGTAAATCTGAAGGGTATATGAATAATGGGCTACTTAAAACAATTCTTAGAGTTTCTTACTATCTGAATAAGAAAGCAAAGAATAGTTTGAGATTTGTGAGAAATGATGAATTCAGATCACAGAAACTATACCCTACAACCCTTACAATACATACCAACTATGTGCATGTGTGCAAGACAGACATCACATGTGACCTCTCAAGTATAATTAAAACACCTTAGATTTTATTAAGAGTGATGTACACTTCATATCTACAACACATATTTCAAATTTAAAGAAAAGCTGTGCATGCACTTATGCTTCCTGATTATTTGTAATAATGCAGTTTTTATCGTCTTTCCCAGTTAAATGCTTTTTTTTCATTTTCTTTGTAATTTATCTTCGATGCATGGATTTTTTTAATTTCCAATTATTTGAGGTTGTCCTAGATAGCCTGTGTTACTTTGTTACTTTTTATTCCGTTTTGGTCAGACAGCATACTCTACATTGTTTCAATCTTTTGGATTTATTGATTTGTTCTATGACTAAGTTAATGGTCAGTTTGGGTGAGAGTTACCTGTGCTTTTGAAAAAAAAAATTGTGTTCTCAATTGGCTGTGTTCTGTAAATGTCAGTTTGGTCAAAGTAATTGATACTGTACTCCAAATCATCTGTGGGTTTTCAGATTTTTTTTTTTTTTGTCTAATTGTATCAAGGGCTTATAAAATGCTATTAAAATCTTCAACTAGGATAATGACTTTGTTATTTTTAATTTGGTAAATTTTGATGTATTTATTATTAAGCTCTGCTGTTAGGCACGTGTTTATGATTGTTATGTCTTCGTGATGTCTTAATCCTTTTAAAAATGTTTATCTTGGGGCGCCTGGGTGGCTCAGTCGGTTGAGTGTCCGACTTCAGCTCAGGTCACGATCTCATGGTCCGTGAGTTCGAGCCCCGCATCGGGATCTGGGCTGATGGCCCAGAGCCTGGAGCCTGCTTCCGATTCTATGTCTCCCTCTCTCTCTGCTCCTCCCCCGTTCATGCTCTGTCTCTCTCTGTCTCAAAAATAAATAAACGTTAAAAAAAAATTAAAAAAAAAATGTTTATCTTGATTTCTGATAGGATTGTTTGCCTCCAAGTCTTCTGTATCCCAGAATAATGTAGCCATTTCATTGTTTTCATGTTTACCCACTGCATGATGTCATTCTCTCCTTTTATTTTCACACTATCTTTGTTTTATGTTTAAAATGTGTCCTTGCAGATAGCATGCATGTAGATCTTGCAATTTTATTCATTTTTTTCATTCTTTGTCTTTTAGTAAGAGTGTTTAGTCCAATACCATTTACAGTTATTCATTTGGCTGTATTATGTCTACCATTTTCTTTTTTCTGTCCTCTTTGCTTTTAGTTTCTTTTTTTCTTCTTGTCTTCATTTGAACAATCAAATATTTAATTAGAATTATTTTTACTGCCTCATAAGTCCTTGGTATTTTGTGCATTATATTTTCCCCAATCTTATCTTTTTTTAAACTTCAGATTGGATAACTATTTATTTATCTGTTTTCACTCTGAATTTTCTGTCATCTCCAATCTTATGTTAGGCTCACTCAGTGATTTTTTTTTGTAATTTCCTAGATTATATTTTTCAGTTATTTAATTATTATTTCCCTTTTATAACAAACATATTTTGCTTTATGTCCTTGAGCACAGATATAATAGTTTCTGGTGTATTAATCCCAACATCTAAATTACTTCTGGGTTGGTCTCCATTTATTGCCCTTTTTTTGGTTTGGGTAACATTTACTGTTTTCTTTATATGCCTGATGACTTTGGATTCTACCACAGATATTATGAATAGTACAGTTCGGAGATTTGGGGTTCTGTTATGTTTCCCAAAGATAATTATTTTTCCTGTTTTTAATCAGGCGGCGATTAGGCTGCACTCAGACCCTAAACTAAACTCTTCAGTTCGGTTGTGTTAGCCTTACCCAGCTGCTTGGATTTTGTCTGTGCATGCATTCTTCAGAGGACAGCCAGAGATCTGGGCTGAGGCTATACAAAGAAGTGGGTTCCCTCCATATGTTTCTCCTTTTCAGGATTTGCCCTTTCTGTGGACCTCCCACACTCAGTCCTCTAGTTCTTTAAAGACTAGGGTTTCTGCTTTGGATTTGACTAGCCCAAAGGGTATAGTGGGAGCCTGAGCAACAAATACCATGCAAATCAGTAACTTTCCTTCTGAGGAGACAACATTCTTCAGTACCTGCCTGCTTTTGTTCATTCTCTAATGCTGTCAGTTAGTTACGATTTTTGTTTTCATAATTTATAGTTATTTAGAGGAGGAACTGGTTAATCTAATAGGGGCTTCTTATCCATTACAGTGAAAATGCATTTTTAATCGTATGGCAGGAGTGAAGTGTTTTTTTTTTTAATATGCAAAAATAGTTGATTTTCTTGTATGTCTTCCATATTCTTAATTTGTTATTCTATACACATACTTGGAAAGCTGTCTTATTGCTCCCAATATCCTATTTGGGGTTGACAGTATTTATTGAATACCTTAGCAGTAATTGGCCAAAATATCCTGAACTTGCAGTGTTTTAATCTCATTTTATTTGAACCCTGTAGGCACAACACAATACAGATATGACTGCTTTTTTTTCATTTCTCCATTAACTTATGTTGTAAAATTCAACTGCTTCAAGGTGAAGCTGTTGCTATAATATTTATGAAAGTCATATCATTGCGGAGTCCATTACAAGAAGGTCTGCAGCTGGATCACAGATTTTGAGCTATAACTTTCACTGCCTAGAGCTGTTACTTCAACTCCAGGACTGACTGACGTGATGCGAACACCACTTTTAAAACATACATACTATAGTTTCTATGAATATTTTCTATGAAACCAGACCCAAACATAAGAAGATAACTGCATTCATTCATGTACCCATATGATAGTTTGCTTTCTGGTATTATTTTATTTTTGTATAAAATAACAGTAGTCTTAGTAGTGTTCACTTTGTAATTTGGCAAGGAAGATTAAAAGTTCTGATGAGTGGTTGCTTTCCTGGTTGGCTGCCATCGACAATAGAGATCCTCTGAGGATATTATGAAAATCATTTAGCTCTCATGTGTAGTGCAAGATAGGATACCTTGCTGACTATATAGAAAGAATGTTGGAAAAGAAAAAAAAGAGTAGGCAAGCATAATTAAAACAAAAATTCTTGTTATAATTTTGGAACAAGACTTTTCTGTGGCTACCTTATCACTGCAGACTTTTTGGGTGATCTGATTGCTTTCATGACTAAACTCCCATGTTTTTACTTGCAGTCAAGTTTCTTTTGCCTTGAATACAAGAAGCTATACTACAGGCATTACAACAGTAATGTATTTAGTAGCATCATACCACCAGGCATATACTTGTTCATAATGTAAACAATCAAGATGTATATTACATATACATATAATATATTATAATTATTGTATTAATCTTTGAAACCACGCTGTAAGACTATGAGAATGGACCTTGGAAAGATTTGTGAGTATGAAGAGCTCCATGGACATACACTCTAGTGAAAGAAACCTTACCTAGTAAAAATTAAAAGAAAAAAATAATTTTAAAGTTTCTGGAAATGTTCTTGAGGGAATAAAACCAAGTAATAGACATTTTGAGTAAAAACATATGAAGTGTTGGTAAGAAGGGGGGAAGTTTGTGACACTTGAGCAGTAATGCATGACTCCCTCCCTTCCCCCATTCCTCAGGCTAGGATGATGGGTGCTTCATTCTGGGTGCTTGTAGTCATGAAAATGAGGCTCTCTCTTTCCACAGCTGCTAGTCAAGAGGAGCATAAAGCCAACATTTCTCATCCCTTAGCTTTTCATAAGGAAGCTGAATTCTAGGCAAGGACAGCTGAGAAGTCTGGGGCTTCATTCCTCTACTCAGTCCCTGGATTAGGGTAGAGTCTCAACCTCAAGTATGGCAGACTGAATACTGGGGCCCAAATGCTCCCCACCCACCTCACTCATGAGGAGATGACTCCATACCAGGATGACAAGAGGCTATACCATTGCCAAACACCATGCTTATAAAGCTGAGGGGTCACACTGAGAGAAGCCAGCCATTTTTCCCACCTCCATCTCTGGAGAAGAGTTCAGAGATGTTGCTCAGGAGCAAAGACAGTCCATAAGAACAAAGAGCTCTAGAGCTGTCCCAAAATTAATTAATTTTTAATTAATTCGTTGGAATACAGTGTGAGAAAGTTTACAGGAGTTCTTGGAACAGTGGAGATTTGGGTAGTAAACAATTATGAGGGACCTGTTAGCTCCGTGAAAGCAACCACCTTTTCAGGCCAATGACTTTTCTAGAGAGAATTAGGAAAATAAGTAGCCATGAAGTTAAAACAAACCTTAAGTCTGGCCTCAAAATCTACACTAACAAAGGAACCAAGATTTATTTGGTTCGGAATGTGGAGTCATTTATACACCAGGACATTTTGAAAACAGTAGAGAAAATAGCCTGCAATTAATGGAGCCTAACAGCTAGGTATGACGCAGACAGTGTAACAGGAAGTCAGGGAAAGAGAAAGTCGAAGAAAGTACTGCTAAAACCATTGTCATCCAAGAATAAAAAGGGAACAATGAAGAGAATCAGAAATTGTAAATAAGAAGGTCAATGTAACAAACTCAATAAATAAAAACTTGCTTTTCTTTCTTATTTCAGTTTTTAATAAAGTATTAAATTTTATACATTAATGATTATATGAATGCATTGTTGGATTTGTAACATATGTAGATGTTATATGCAGAGCAATGCTAGCACAAAAGGGAGGAGGAAAGAATAGAGCTACATATGAGTAATGTTTTAAATGTTGATTTTTCACTGGAATTAAGTTAGCAAAAATCTGAAGTATACTATTAAGATTTATATGGTAAACCCTAGACAAACAACTGAGAAAATAACTCAGAGAATATAATGAAAAAAAATCATTAAAGCATTGTGATGTTACACTAGAAAATACCCACTAAGGAAAACAGTGAAGAGAAATATGGGGGAAAAAAAGCTATTGGACATATTGGGAATATTTAATCAGCAGATATAAAGCCAATTATATGAATAATGACATTAAGTGTACATCGAGAAGAAAATTAAATGCAAAGGCAGAGGTTGTCAGACCTCTGACAACTTCTAATAGGTCTTTTGAATAAAAATACTTAACAAACTAGGGAGGAAAGGAAGTTCATTAATCTAGTGAAGGGCGTTTACAAAATAGCAACCGCTAACATAATATTTAATGGTAAAATATTGAAAGCTTTCCTCATAAGATCAAGAACAAAATGAGTATGTCTTCTCTCACCACTACTGTTCGCTCTTATATAGTAAGTACTAGTCAGGACAGTTGGGCAAGAGAATAAAATAAAAAGCATCCGGATTGAAATAGAAGGAATAAAAGTATCACTATTGGAAGACACAGGGCTATATAGGAAATCCTAAGGCATACAAACATGCACAACCTCTCGCTAGTAAACTAATAAACATATTTGTCAAGATTTTAGGACAAAATATGCATATGCAAAAACAAATTATATTGTCAATGAGAGATTAAAAAATGAAATTAAGAAAGTAATTCCCTTTACAATAATATCAAAAGGAGTCAAATACTTTGGAATAAATTTAACCAAGAGGTTGAAAGACTTGTACACTTGTAACTCTGAAGCACTGATGAAAGAATTCTAAAAATACCGAATTAAATGAAAGTTAATCTGTGTTCATGGATTGGGAAAGTTAATACTGTTAAGGTGATAGTACTATTCAAAGTGATCTACTGATTTAAGGAAATTCCTATACATATTCTAATAGCTGCTTTTCAGAAATGTAAATGTACATCCTCAAATTTATATGAAATTTCAAAGGATTCCAATTGACAAAACAATATTAAAATAGATAAACGAAGTTGGAAGAGTCACACTTTCTACTTCAGTGCTACTACAAAGATAGCATATTGCACAAAAAGGTAGTATTAAATAAATGAACGAGTAAATCAAACAGAAAAAAAAAAGATATAGTAATCAACACTGTTTAGTACTGGAATAAGCTTAAATATGTGTATATATGTGTATGTATAATATATGTATACACATATATATGTATATACATACATATATGTAAAGGGAAAGGGAATAGGAGTGAGTGTTCATATATTAATTTTTACACTGACTTTCTAAATGTGGGAACTGAAAGTATAAAACTTAGAAAAATACATAAGAGAAATAACTCATGGCCTTGAATCAGGCAAAGTCTTTTTATGTATCATGCCAAGAGGACAAATGACAAGAGGGGGAATAAAAGAAAATTTAACTTCATCAAAATTGAAAACATTTGTTTTTCAAAAGATGCCATTAAGACAGTCCAAAAATAACACAGAATTTGAGAAAATGTTTGCATATCATGTATTTTATAATGGACTTGCATCCTGAATAAATAATTACTTGCATCAGTAATAAAAAGGTATATAACGCAATTTAAAAATAGGTACATGATTGGAATATACATTTTTTCCAAAGAATATATACAAATGACTGACCAGCACAAGGAAAAATGCTCAGCATATTTGCTATTATGTAAATGCAAATCAAAACCACAGTTAGATATTACCTCATACTCATGTATGACTATAATATTAAAAAAAGATTTATAAAAGAGAGAAGACCGGTGTTAACAAGGACTGGAGAAATTTTAATCCTCCTGTGCTGCTGGTGGCAAAGCAAAATGGTAAAGACACTTTGGAAAGCAAACTGGTAGTTTCTCAAAAGGCTAAACATAGAGTTACCGTACAGCAAGCAATTCCATTCCTAGAAGTATATCTGAGAGAAGCTAAAACATGTGTCCACACAAAAACTTGCCCATGAATACCCATAGGAGAATTATTAGTGATAGTCCAAAGTGGAAATAATCCAAATAACCATGAAAAGATGGACAAGTAAAAAATGTTGTATATCCATACAATGCAATATTAGTCAGCAGTTGTAAGGAATAAAGTACTGATATATATATACTACAATATGGTGAATCTTTTTTTTTTTTTAATGTCTATTCATTTTTGGAAGAGAGAGAGAGTACAAGCTGGGGAGGGGCAGAGAGAAAGGAAGACACAGAATCCGAAGCAGGGTCCAGGCTCTGAGCTGTCAGCACAGAGCCCGATGTGGGGCTTGAACTCATGAACCATGTGATCATGACCCTAACTGAAGTCAGATGCTTAACCGACTGAGCCACCCAGGTGCCCCAGCAATATTGTGCTTCTTGAAAACATGAGCTAAGTGAAAGAAGCCAGTTACCGAAGACCACATGTTGTATTATTAAATTTACATGAAACACATAGAATAGGGAAACTTACAGAAATACAAAGTAGATTTGCAGTTGTCTAGGGTGGGAATGGTTGAGGGAGAAATGGAGACTGACAGTTTGGCTACTCAGGGATATAGGGGAATGTTTGGGTTTTGTTTTTGTTTTTTGGAGTAATGAAAACATTCTAAACTTGGTTGTGGTCATAGTTCCACAACTCTGAATATACTAAAAACATTAAATTGTGTACTTTAAATGGTTGAATTGTATACTTTTCTCTCTTCATTTACTTTCAATCTCTTTAATTCATTCTAAAAGTAAAAAAAAAAATCTGATTGCTGTATATCAAACCACTTTAACACTCAGTTGCTTAAAACAACCACAGTTTGTTATTTCTCATGATTCTGCAGTTTAGTTGCGTTCATCTAGTTGCTTCTTTTGCTGGGTCTCTCCTGTGGTCCCTTATGCTGTTGCATTCTGGGATTAGAGGTTTACTAAGGTGTTCATTCACATGTCAGTTATTTTGGTACTAGCTTATGGCTGAGCATTTCCCTTTGTGATCTTTTATTATTTAGCACTCTAGCCCAGGCTGCTTTACATGGGGGTGGGAGCATTTCAAGAAGTAAAAGTAGAAGCTGCAAGGCTTTTTTAAATGCCTGGACTCTAGATCTCATGCAACATAATTTTTGCCACAAATCTATTCATCAGTAAAGCTAGCCCAGATTAAAATGGAAGGGAAATCTCGAATCCACCCTTTAATTGAAAAAAAAAAAAAAAGCTGCCAGGGATTTGTGGCAATGCTTAATTAACCATAATAAATATGTTTAAAATACTTTTATTAATACCATTTAATGCTTACACAATGTCTATACAATGGTTATTTTAAAAAAAGCTGATCTGCTGACTAACTTGGATGTTAATTAAAAAATAAATTTGAAAAAGAGCTGATCAATAAATGACTTCAAGATAAGAATGCATTTTATCTGACAGTGTTAAATAATGCAGTTTAATAACTTGAGGTGTGGACTCATATCTCAAGTTGCTCCTTCTTCATTTTATTTGTAAAACATTTAAGTTACCTGCCTATAGCTGTAGAAAGAGGAATCTATAATCCTTAGTTCTACAAGTTAAAATCTAAATACCTAGTGGTGGCAAAGAAGTCCCCTTCATAATCTTATCATTGCCTGATGCTTCCAGTAAATAACTACCATGCCTTTTGGAATTTATTTTTTCATTAGAAGCTAAAAATTTTTTTTTTGATTGATTATGCCATTTGTCCTTGTGACGATACTGCGTAACTCTTAGAAAAAAGAAAGATGATGAATAACCAGTTTGTTGGAAACAGAACTGGAGCAGAGACAAGGATCTTGGTAGGAGAAATTTGTGCACCAGTTCTTCAGGATTCTGCCATTGATGGCTAAGCTAAGTCCCTGGGTTTTTTTTAAAAAATTCCTATTTCCTGGAGATAGTCTGATGGAATTAGAATGACTTGAAAATTATCTGTAAACCAGGGGAGTAAACGCTGTTGGGTCTGGCGAATACCAGCCCCATCACAGTCACACTTGGCAAAAAATAAGATTGTTTTGGAGGAATGGGAGCAATGTTAAAAATAAATAAAAAGTTCTTGGAACTTCTAGGAAACGTGGTGGATTAGGATGATCCTAGGCTCAACTTGTCCCATGTGTATACCTAGGCACACCCGCGTAAATGACCCAAGGACTAGCCGAACAGACTTTTCAAAGATAAACTTAGAGAAGAGTCCACATTGAGCACAGTAGAAAGGGCAGAGACATGGTTGAGGACCAAGCTGATCCTCTGGACTGTCTTTAGGAGGGAGGGATGCCACAGGCCTGGGGATCATGGAAGAGTGGACCCAACACCAGGCACCATAGGTGTGGGGGAGCTGCATGTGGAAAATGAATCCCAATAATAATTGGCTTTGAAAAAACACAGGGGCTTACCTTCATGAGAACTTAGTCAGCAGTGCTTAACACCTGGAACTTTAAAAATCAGTGGGCTTGATTCTGGAAGAGCTGGAGGGCAGTAGGAAACAGTCCACCTCTTCAAAGAGATACCATAAAAATAACTCTGCTCAGATACAGCATAGAAGCAGTAGTTTGGAAAGCACTTAGGGTATATGGGAATGAAATTGATTTGCTATGCACTGGAGGGGCAGGGATCTTTAAGAGATTTCTCCAGGAACAAAGGAGCTGGAAGGTGCCATTTCTCTACCCAGCCCCCTTGGAAACTATGCAGCCCAAACATCTTCTACCTAGCTTTCTAACAGTGTGCTCTGCCCTGTGTTCTCTTGTGGACATGCCCCTCCAGCTACCATGGGCAGGAGTTCTAAGTGGCTCATGTCTCTTCCCACAGCGGACTGGCACAACCTTGTTAGCACAGTATGCCACACACCACTACATTCTTCTGTGGACCAGCCCCCTCCAACACACCCTCTGTAGGAGTCGATCTAAAGTGGTGCCATAAACCTGACAGTGTGCAAGCATCCCTGATTGGGACCAGCATCACTCCAAAGTGACTCCTGCCCTGGGGAGAGGGGAAGATAAGCACACACAGCAGTTTGTTGCCCAGCAGCGGGCAGGGGGCAGACATCTGGTCTGATGGCAGACTCTGCCCACCGATGAAAGCTTCTCAGAGACAACACAAGGAGAATGGCCTGTAGTTCGGTTCGGTAGCAGCTCTGCCCAACACCTGGTTTGACCCAACTCAAACACAAGGTAGCCCCAAACTGGCCCATTAACAACACAGAGACCAAACCCTGCCCGTGACAGGCATAGAGAGCCATTGTAGACAATTGTATTAAAGGCAGACATGACTAAGTCATAATAATAGGGCACATGAAAACACCTCTGAAGGTGACACCTCTGAAACTTCAGGTTCCGACAAGGGACACTGCCCTGTAGGGTGCCACAGGACCTCTTCTTCATAAGACCACTACAATAAAGAGCAGGAGATGGAGCTGACTTTCCTAACACAGAAAACAGAATGTTAGACAATGAGGAGACAGAGGAATATATCCCAAATGAAAGAACAGGACAAAATCCTAGCAAGAGAGCTAAATGAAATGGAGTTAAATAGTATGTCTGATAGAAAATTTAAAGTAATTGCCTTAAAGATACTCACTAGACTTGAGGAAAAAGTGGAGGACCACTTTGAGTGTCAGTGAGACCCTCAAAAAAGAGATTGAAACATAGAAAAGAACCAATCAGATATGAAGAGCTCAATAACTGAAGTTAGTAATACACTAGATGGAATAAGTAGGTAGACTAGACAAAGCAGAAGAATGGAGGACAGAATAATGGAAAACAATCAAGCTGAACAAAAGAAAGAAAAAAAGAATAATTAAAAATGAGAATAGATTAAAGGATCTAAGTCAACCATCAAGCATAGTAACATTCACACTATAGGGATCCCAGAAGAAGAAGAGTGAGAAAAGGGGGGCAGAAAATTTATTTGAAGAAGTGATAACTGAAAACTCCTCAAATACAGATAAGAAAACACAAATCCAGATTCAGGAGGCACAGAGAGCCTCTAACAAAAACAACCCAAGGAAGTCCATACCGAGACCCATAGTAATTAAAATGGCAAAAACTAGTAATAAAGAGAGAATTTTAAAAGCTGCAAGAGAAAAAAAAAAGTTACATACAAGGGAAACCCCATAAGGTTATCAGCAGATTTTTCAGCAGAAATTTTGCAGGCCAGAAGGGAGCAGCATGATATATTCAAAGTGCTGAAAGAAAAGAAATCTGCAACCAAGAATACTCTATCCAACAAGGCTGTCATTTAGAAGCCTTGGTAAAGAAGAAGAGATAGAGTTTCCCAGGCAAACAAGTTAAAGGAATTCATTACCACTAAACCAGCCTTACAAGAAATGATAAAGGGGATTTTGTATAGAAAGGAAAGATCAAAAGCAGGAGTAAGAAAAGTAGGAAGCACTTTATATATAAATCAGTCAAGGGACACACAAAATAAAAAGATGTGAAGTTTGGCAGCATATATATAAAACATGGAAGGGAGAGGAGTAAACCATGGGTTGACACTTAACCTAATATCAATATAGATGCTATATGCATAAGAGGTTTATATAAACCTGATGGTAACAAAAAGTCAAAACCCAGTAACAGATATGAAAATATAAAGAGAAAGAAATACAAATACATCGCTTAAGAAAGTCAGCAATCTGAGAAAAGAGAGCAAGAGAATAAATGAACAGATGGCTACAAAAACAACCATAAAACAAGTAACAAAATGGCAATAAATACATACCTGTCAATAATTACTTCAAATGTAAATGGGCTAAAAGCTTCAATCAAAATGTATAGAGTGATAGAATGGATAAAAAGAAAAGATCTATTCTCCAGAAAAGATCATATATTATTAGGCCATGAAACAAGTCTCAACAAATTCAAAAAGATAATGTCATACCATGCATCTTTTCTGATAACCCTATGAAACTAGAAATCAACTACAAGAAAATATCTAGAAAGAACATAAGTACATGGAGGATAAATAACATACCACTAAACAATGAGTAAACCAAGAAATGAAAGGAGAAATTAAAAAAAAATACATGCAGATAAATGCAAATGAAAACACAGCAGTCCAAATACTCTGATATGTATTCTAGAAGGAAGTTTATAGCAATACAGGTCTATTTCAAGAGACAAGAAAAACATCAAATAAACAACCTATCCTTACACCTAAAGGAACTAGAAAAAGAAAGACAAATAAAACCTATAACCAGTGGAAAGAAAGAAATAGTAAAGATTAGAGCAGATGTAAATGATATAGAAACTAAAAAAAAAATAATAATAATAAAAGTAGAAACGATCAATGAAACCATGATCTGATTCTTTGTAAAAATCAACAGAATTGACAAACCTTTAGCCAGACTCATCAAAAGTGAAAAAGAAAAAAAAAAAGGAATAAAGCAGAGCGAGAAGACTCAAATAAAATCATAAATGAAAGAGGAAAAATAACAACCAACACCATAGAGATACAAAGGACAGTAAGAGAATATTATGAAAAATTATATGACAACAAATTGGTGAAACTAGAAGAAAAGGATAACTTCCTAGAAATATATAACATTTCAAAACTGAATCAGAAAGAAATAGAAGATTTGAAGAGACCAATTACCAGCAATGGAATTGAATCAGTAATCAAAAAACTTCCAACAAACAAAAGTCCAGTACCAGATGGCTTCATGAGTGAATCCTATCAAGTATTTAAAGTAGAATAAATACCTATCCTTCTCAAACTATTCCAAAAAATAAAGATAAGAAGTAAAGCTTCCAAATTCATTCTATGAGGCCAGCATTTCTTTGATACTGAAACCAGAAAAAGACATCACCAAAAAAAAAAAAAAAAAAATTATAGGCCAATATCTCTGCTAAACACAAATGTAAAAATCTTTAACAAAGTACTAGCAAACTAAATCCAAAAATACATTAAAATACTTAAATCATTTGCCGCAATCAAGTGGGATTTATTTCTGGGTTGCCAGGATAGTTCAATATTTACAAATCGGTCAATGTGATACATAACATTAATAAAAGAAAGCATAAGAGCTATATGATCACTTTAATAGATGCAGAGAAAACATTTGACAAAGTACAACATCCATTCTTGATAAAGACACTCTACAAAGTGGCTTTAGAGGGAACATACCTGAATGATGAAAAACTGAGAGCTTTTCTCCTAAGATCAGGAACAAATGCCCATTCTCACTACTTTTATTCAACATAGCAGCGGAAGTCCTAACCACATAATCGGATAAGACAGTATAGTAAAAAGCATCCAAATCAATAGGAAAGAAGTAGCACTTTCACTATTTGAAGATAGGATACTATAGATGGAAGACTCTGAAGACTCCACCAAAAACTACTAAAACAGATAATGGATTCAGTAAGGTCACAGGATACAAAATAAATATACAGAAAGCTGTTGCATTTGTATACACTAATAATGAAGCAGCAGAAAGAAAAATTAAGAAAACAATCCAATTAATCATAAAATTATTAAAACAAATATACATATTATAAATATTATTGTATTATAAAACAAAAATAATAAAATACCTAGGAATAAGTTTAACCAGGAATGAAAGACCTATGCTCTGAAAACTACAAAATATAGATGAAATAATTTGAAAATGACACAAGTAAGTGTAAAGATATTCCATACTCATGGACTGGGAGAACAAATACTGTTAAAATGTCCATAGTACCCAAAGTAATCTATGGATTTAATGCAATCCTTATCAAAATGCCAACAGCATTTTTCACAGAACTAGAACAAATAATCCTATAAGTTGTGTGGAACTACAACAGACCTTGAACAGCCAAAGCAATCTTGTGAAAGAGAATAAAGCTGGAGGCCTCATACTTCTTGAGTCCTCATAATTCCTTTGTAACATACAAAGCTGTATTAATTAAAACAGTATGGCACTGGCATAAATTAGACTAATAGAGTAGTGAGCCCAGAAATAAACCCATGATTATAAGGTCAATTAATCAATGACAAATGAGGCAAGAATATGTAATGTGAAAGGCCATCTCTTCAACAAATGGTGTTAGGAAAACTGGGCAGCTACATGCAGAAGAATGAAAACAGGCCACTTTCTTACACCGTACACAAAAAATAAACTCAAAATGGATTATGATCTAAATGTGAAACCTGAAACCATAAAAATACTAGAAGAGAGCACAGGCAGTAATTTCTCTGACATCAGCTGTAGCAACATTTTTCTAGCTATGTCTCCTGAGGTGAGGGAAATAAAAGCAAAAATAAATATTGGGACTATAGAAAAATAAAAAGCTTCTGCAAAGCAACGGAAACAACCAGAAAAACTAAAAGACAGCCTACTGAATGGAAGAAGATACGTGCAAATGACATATCTAATAAAGGGATAGTACCCAAAATATATAAAGAACTTATATAATTCAACACCAAAAGAAGCAAATAATCTAATTAAAAATGAGCAGAAGACATGAGCAGACATTTCTCCAAAGAAGACATCTGGATGGCCAACAGGTACCTGAAAGGATGCTCAATATCACACATCATCAGGGAAATGCAAATCAAAACCACAATGAGATATCACCTCACTCCTGTTAGAATGACTAAAATCAAAAGCACAAGAAACAACTATTGTTGGTGAGGATGTAGAGAAAAATGAACTCTGAGGTCGTGTGGGTAGTAGGGCTAATTGGTACAGCCACTGTGGAAAACAAAACAGAGGATACGCAAAAAATTAAAAATGGAACGACCATATTATCCAGTAATTTCACCACTGTGTATTTACCCAAAGAATACAGAAACACTAATTTGAAAAGATATATACAACTGTATTTTTATTGCTGCTGTATTTATAATAACCAAAATATTGAAGCAGCCCAAGTGTCCATCAATAGATGAATAGATAAAGAAGAGGTCGTGTGTGTGTGCATGTGTGTGCGTGATGGAAAAACAGCCATAAGAAAAGAACAAAATCATGCAGCAGCATAGTTGGATCCTGAGGGTATGATGGTATATAAAATAAGTCAGTAAGAGAAAGATAAATACAATATGATTTCATTTATATGTTGAAATTAAGAACCAAAATGAACGAAGAAAGGAAAATTGGAGGAAATAAAAAAAAATACTCAACTGTAGAGAACCAGCTGGTCCTTACCAACTGGGGGGGGTCGGTGGGGGCATGTGTGAGATTGGTGGAGGAGATTAAGAGTACACTTATTGTGACAAGCACTGAGTAATGTATGGAATTGCTGAATTACTGTGTTGTAACCTTAACCTAATGTAACACTGTATGTTAATTATACTGAAATTTAAAAAAATAAAAAATGAAAATAAGTTAACAAAAACCTCTGCATTTGCCTGAATTATGTAAGTTTTTTTCAAAACATATGTCTCCGACATGGTTACCTCTGTTGTTTCCTCTGCCCAGACCCAACTTTCACTTTTATCTTCTACCACCTTCTTGGATTGGTTAAATCCTGCTTAACAAAAAATGCCACCCAACTCAGAAAATGAGTTGGGTCATTTGCTGATGATTCCCGCAACCACTACAATACTATTTCCAACACATTATTTATCAAGTTAGATTTTTGCCAACCTAGAGAGCTACCAAAAGCAGGAATAAGAAGGAAAGGGATCAATCTTGAAAAGTAAGTACACTGGATGTAATTAAGAAGGTCAAAGAAGCTTGTCATGGAGATGTCCTTAAGCTGAAATAAAGAGAAGAGTAGCAATCAACTAACTAATAGTAGAGGGGTGTGAGAGGCGGAGTGTTTTGGGTACAGAGTCCAAGATGTGTAAAGGTTTTCTGTCTGAGAAGAGTATATGACCCCAACAGAAAATAAGTGTAAAAGTTGGGTAAAAACAAATGATGAAAGGTATTGGAGACAGACTAAGGAAGTTTAAGGGCAATAAATGAAAAACCCTATGGACAAAGGATAAGAAACTGATCCTCAGATTTGCCTCTGTTGTACCCCTCAGCTTATTTGCTAGTTCACAGTGCAGGGAATAAAGGCTGAGGATAAACCTGAGGCTAGTGACTGGTAAAGGTCTTGCTGAGATGGGGGAGAGGAGTTAGAATTTTGGCTGTCTACAAGATTGAGAATTGAAGTTCATTAAGTAAGCCTAAAATTCTGTGTACAGTATTCATTCAAGTGAAATCCTAAACTCTCGATGCTCAGCTTGAGATGCCCAGACCCAAAGCAAGAGGTAAACAAACAAACTGGGTGGCTAATAAGCTGACAGTCATTTCAGTAATACCTCTTTTAGGGAGAGACTAAGGTTTTAACTCAAAACTCAAAAGTTGAAGGAGCACTGGTAAAAATTCCAGACTCAAAAAGTCTCAAGAAGCTTAGCTTCTAGGGATGATTGTTAATTAGTTGATACCTGTGGTTATAGAACAATCTGGAATAACCTGGGTCAATAATTTTATCTATGATAATAATTATAAAATATGCATGAACCTAATTAACTGTATAATAAAATGATGTTTTTTAATAGGATTTTAGGAAAAGTGAACACTGTAAGGTTCACTTTATTATTCTCATACCTTAGCTATAATTCAAATTGCTTTTCAGAGGAAGTAATGGGAAACAACAAGAAAAGCAGAAAGTTGGCACCATTCAGAGAAAAGTTAATGTGCCTTTTTGCTTAAAAATTAAATATATATATATATATATATATATATATATATATATATATATACACTTTGAAACATAGTTCAAACATTGTGTAAGTATTCCAGTATACTCTATTATAAACTCAATTTTAATATTACAATCATAGTGAAATGAAGTTTTAAATATAATTATGTTGACACAAGGAATAGAAAAATCATACCAAATATCTAATGCTGACATAAACATTATGTTCATAAATGCTTAGACAAGTAAAATCCAGAGTAACCATTCAAAATAATAAATGACACAGAAAAGCTAGGAAAACCAGCTGAGAATATGAAATAGCATTTATTGTTAAATTTTATTTTCAGCTATTGATTATCTCTAAGCATGTGGAACTGGAAGTTCATCCAAAAAAATACTCCACCAGCCATGCCAACAATCATTTATCCAATAAAGATCTCCCCTAACAAATATTTTACAAGGACTACTTACATTTGCAAAATGGGCCATAATTATTCTCTTAGTCTTGTGGTATAGTTTGAAGTTACTTAATGAAATTGCCAGGACATAAAAAGCCACATTTAATAACTCAGAAGTGTGAAAGTAATTAAAGTATTGTAATATAAACAAGTAAAATAATTCATGTCATTATAGCTAAGTCACATTTTACCTAACCATGAACTATATAGGACATGGGAAACAATATCAACTCATTAGGAAGGATTCAGAAAGTTCGGTCATGAGTTTGTGTTCTAAAGCAAATTAAATGAAACTGACATGTATAACTATAGAAGAAATAAGGGTGTATAATTTTATTTTTTGATTTAAAAATAATTTAAAGTTTACGGTATACAGTATCTGTGATGAGATAATACAGTGTATGCTACTCAAAGTGTAGCCCATAGAGCAGCACTGTGTATCTGCAAACTGTTAGTTAAAGTCAGCTGCAGGGTAAGTACAAAACATGAAAAGTCAGTATTTAAAAACAAGTAAGTTTGTTGCAGTGACACTTTTGTGTGTGTGTATATTGCAAAAGTATCAGATATATTTTTTAAAGGTCCTTTAGTGCAGAGAGTTTGAGAAATGCTACAATACAACCCAAATGACTATGGTAGAAAAGAATAAAATTGGGGGATAGGATGAGGAGTGGTTTAAATCTTTCTAATAAAAATAGATTTACTGCTGCATTTACAATATACAGGCATTGTGGTAAGAAATGTGTACAGATTGATACTTTTGTTATGGGTGAGAGAATCTGCATTGCGTGTGAATGGAGGTCTCGGTCCTTGGATTCCCCAACAAAACATTTGTAGCAGGCACACAGCAGTTCATTAAAGGGAACGTATTCTCAAGATGGGAGAGCAGGCAGGTTCTGCAAGGTAGAGCCAGCCCCTAGGTCGTTTTGAGGTTGGATGCTATTGGGTCTCTCTGGGCTGGGAGGAGCTGTTAACGTCCAGTGAGGTGGTCTCAAATGGAGGCTGCTTCCAATCATTTGGGAAACTCCTCCCACAGGTTGGGAAGGTTTGTAGGAATAGTCACAGCAGCCTTTCTCCATAGGGCAAGGCAGTTCCGCAATGCAAATACATTGTAATGAGTCTGGGGGTTACCCAGGGGCAGGGATGGGGGAGGAAAGCGCTGGTTCCGCACCTGTGGCACTTTGGTCTGTCAGCCCCAAGGTCTTGGTAGCCACAACATCAGGATGTTGTACTCTCCAGGTTTTAATATGTAGCTTATTTGTCACCGTCCTCACCTCTAGCTTATGTCTATCATTTCCCTTGAAGGACTTGGGACTCTGCCTCAGGGCACTCCTTCCAGTGCTCTTGTCTAGCTCCCAAGGGTTTTATTGTCAGAAGAGTGCTAGCAAGCATTACTATTATTATAATTTAGAGATGCAGAACCTGAGTTCTAAAATATTAAATAATTCATCTAGGATCTTAGAACTAATATATACAGACACCAAAACTGAATCCAGATCCAACTCCAAATCCAATAGGTAATCACTTTTCCATATCACGTCTTTCCCAAGAGCAACAACACACATTTTAATAACATCTCAGATGACATTTAGTTTTTTACACTGATTTAAGCGTGAGAGTGTGATTGTGCAAGCAGAGGAGGGGCAGAGAGGAGAGAGAGAGAGAGAAAGCAAATCCTAAGCAGTCTTACACCACCATTGCAGAGCTGCAAACCTATTATTTCTTCAGTTCTCACTATGTGTTAGACAATGGGCCAAATGTGTATACAAATACTATTTAATTTAAGCAGTAGCTAACTGTAAGCCCAATATAAATGTTTAGGACAGCTTTACTGGCACAAATTAAATCTGCTTCTAAAGCATTCTGTGTTCAACAAATAGTTAACAGTTTACTTCTTCAGATTTGATGCAGGATCCCTTCTACAAAATCAATTAAAATCTGAAAGCATGGAGTTAGGAACCGGTTTATTAAAATCAGAATATAGTCATGGTAGAGATAAAGAAAATGCTAACATTTTACAGTCACCTTGGTCTTGTACTTTCCAGCCTCCAGAACTGGGAAAAATTAGTTTCTATTGTTTAAGATACCCAGTCCGTGGGATTCAACGATAGCCACCCAAACTAAGACCATGACAGATTACATTTTCAAGCTGATCCAAAGTGTGCCAAATGTCTTATGGACAATAGATGGCATTTATTTTTCTTTTAGCTTAACATTAGTGCTCTATTCATATGAAAACTGCATCTTTTGCTTTTAGTGATTATACAACTCTTCTATAATTTGATCCTAAGGGATCAGTATCCAAGGGAAGAATTGGATCAAACTCTGTGGCTTTAATACAAAAAAAATTCCCGTTTCCAACATGTGTTTTTAAACATCCCTTAGGTATAAGAGGCCATTATTTTATTTTATTTTTTAATTTAATTTTTTTTTTTTAATTTAGAGAGAGAGTGTGTGGGCAGGGGAGAAGGGTAGAGGGAGGGAGGGAGAGAAAAAGAGAGAGAGAGAGAGAGAAAGAGAGAGAATCTCAAGCAAGCTCCATGCTTAGTGTGGAGCCCGATGCATGGTTCCATCCCATGAGCCTGGGGTCCTGACCAGGGGATCATGACCTGAGCCAAAATCAAGAGTCAAATGCTCAAGTGAGTGAGCCACCCACGTACCCCTAAAAGGCCATGGTTTTATCTTCATAATACTGGAGTTACTCAGGAAGGTAAGAATTAAAAAATCTAGTGTAAACATTGGTAAATATTCTTTTACAGTTATGAAAGGTTATCATTTGTTATATTTCTTCTTCAATGTTTTAAAAATCTAAAGATAATAGCTGTTTCACAGACCTTAATTCTTATTGGAGATAAAAAGAACCATACTTCATAATATCAAATATGTCATAGATATATTCTAAATGTTTTTAATTTTGCTCTTGTCCTATTTAAATATGAATGGTAGCACTCCTTAGAATTTAGTATTTTTAAGGTGGTTTTTTTTTTAGTATTTATTTTCGCGGGGGGGAGGAGCGGGGAGGGGGGGGGACAGAGGATCCAAAGTGGGCTCTGTGCTGACAGCAGACAGCTCCATGTGGGGCTTGAATCACAAACCACAAGATCATGGCCTGATTTGATGTTGAATGCTTAACCAGCTGAGCCACATAGGCTCCCCAGTTTTTAAGAGTTTTAATATGGCAGATAGTTTTATTTTGACAGAATGGGTAGTGTAGTGTTTTTATCGTATCATAGATTTCCCAGGTTGAGGAATATATCCTTATACATTTAGAGGTCTGGAAATTTTGGCGAGCATAAAATTATAAATATGAGTTTACAGTATGCAGTACACAAAAGACTGATGTAATTTATTCCATAAGTAAAATTTCACAAAAACTTTATTGTGATATTCTTAATTAATAATTCTTAAGAGTATATGTAACGTAAATATCAAGAAATAGGCCATATAATGTATTTAAAATATACCATTTTAATTGTTACAGTATGTTAATTCAGTAAAGGTTTTTTTTTGCATTATATAGTTCTTTATATATATATATATATATATATATATAGTACATTAATAGATATACAAACTGAAAAACAAGCAAAATTTACTTTTCCTTATTTTGACATATGACTAGGAAGGTTAAAAAGAGAGAACAATATGTTTGTGTGGTTTTTTTAATCAAGTGTGGGAATAGTTACACAGATCTGAATTAATTACAACCCCAGAGGTAATATCAAGCTAGGTAACAATAGCAAACCAATTCAGGTGGCTCATAGTCTTTGACAACTGTAATAAAGCATACCAAAAATAAGCTCTATAGAGAATTAGTTATGCCTAGGAAAATAGTTTCCGTTGTATCTTCAATAAAAGAATTGCACCACAGAGACTTTACTCATTGTGATTAAAATGTAATGTTTTATGTTAAGTATGTGTATGGACAGTTTAAAGGAGGACTTTAATTAAATGTCTGGAATTTGAGAGAAAGTACATACGCTTGTAAAGCAAAATGAAAACTATGAGAAACAAGGAGTGAAATGCTTTATAACATTTTTAATTAACTGATTATAAATCAAGTAATTATTTGGAAACCTGTCTATTTGTTACAGATACAATCAGATCACTTTCAGACCTACTTTAGGTGTTGACAGACAAGTTTTCAGAATCATAGTCTTGAAGTCCATGATAGGGCCAAAGTAATTTAAAAGTCAGCAAAAGACCCTAACTGTCCCTGCAGTATAGGATACTTGGTGACATGTTTGTGATAATTTAAGTAAAATTCTGTGAATTTAATGGCAAGTATAAAATGGAGATAGGGAACACTTGAATGCATATCAAAGAGGTAATTGTAGTAGGCTATCCCAGTCAGATAAACATGCAGATGAGAATTTTATGTTCAAAAAGTTAAAAGTTCTCAGAGAGGTTACAGTTTCAAAAGTAAGATGGGGTGTTAGTCTTTACAGAAGTGCAGAGCTGCTGTGACTAGACAAATAATTACATCTTTTTTATTTCCCAAAATATTTTGAAAAATTTATAAGTAGCTTTGCCTGAAAAAGATTATGTATATATATTTTTAATAAAAATATATAAATATATACCAATATATTTATATGTAAGTATACATTATATGCATAAATATATATTAAATATGTATTATATATAATATATATAAAATACAAATTTTATAGATTTAATGTCTCACCTCAGATTGAAAATATAAGAGCTTGATTTTTAAGTGAAATTTGATAATAAAATTATCCCAATATTTAGACTTTCAATATATTTAATATATAATGGGCATTTTATTTTATTTTGTTTTACATGTACATGACAGTTTATTTTAAATATTCACAGGCGTAACTTTTACGAAGATTGTTTTATTTTGCCAAGACAGAATATAGACTTAGTCTTATCAGAAGCAGACGCAAGGCTAGTTTTGGTTAGGAGAAATGAAATAATCCCCCCACATAGGAAAAGATTATGAGTTGGTATCAGTCTTCAGAAATCCTTTTGACAGTATATCTCAAGATGCTTTAAAATGTTCATGTCCATAAATCCACCATTTCACTTCTAGCAATCTAACTAAAGGAAGTAAGTCTACATATGCAAAGTTTTTTATAGAAAAATGTTCACTGCAGTGTTATCAATAATCATAAAAAAAAGAGAATGTGGTCTAGATTTAAAATATACCTGATTGTTTAAGTAATTATATTAAGTCCATTAATATGAACATCAGGCAGCAATTGAAACTGTATTTACAATAACATTTAATCACTTGCAAAATTACTTATTTTCTTTTGCTAAGTTAAAAACAAAGATATACATTTTCATCTAATATAACGCTAACCCTAATTATGAGGGTGACCTAGATTAGAATAGAAATTGGCAAGTAATTAGCACCACCAGTGCTTTATGTAACAATTTCATCATATTCTAATACTTGTCATTTTAAGACTTGTAAGTTTTATTCTATCACTGTCTATGTTTGCACCTACCTAATAATTAGAAAATCTGGAAATAATTTTATTTCTGGTAAGCTATTTGTATTACTTTTCTGGGGCTGCCATACCACAACAGAAATTCATTTTCTCACAGTTCTGGAGGCTAGGAGTTTGAATTCCAGGCGTAGGTAAGATTGGTTTCTTCTTAGGCCTCTCTCCTTGGCTTTGCAATGCCCACCTTCTTGTGTCCTTGCATGACATTTTCTCTGTGTGCACAAGTCTTTGCTCTCTCTCTTGTGTGTCCTAATTTTCTCTTGTTATGAGGACATCAGTCGGGTTGGAATAGGGTCTGTCCGCCCCATTGACCTCACTTAAACTCACTTCAAGTTAAAAGGTCCCATCTCCAAATACAGTTACATTGTGAGGTACTGGGGCTTAGAAATAAGAATTTTCGGGGAATACATTTCACCTCATAACGCCATTGATAGTTTCTGTTCTGAGAATCAGGAAGAGATTTTTCAGGAATCAGGAAGTATGCTTTCTACTTTATTGTTTATCTTTTTTTTTAAGTTTATTTATTTTGGGAGAGAGAGAGAGTGTGTGTGTGTGCACATGCCAGCAGGGGAGGGACAGAGAGAGAGGAAGAGAGAAGAGAGAATCACAAGCAGGCTCTGTGCTGTTAGTGGAGAACCCAACGTGGGTTTCAGACTCACTGACTGTGAGATCATGACCTGAGCTGAAATAGAGTTGGGACTCTTAACTGACTGAGCCACCCAGGCGCCCCTCTACTTCATTGTTTATCTTCTTAATGATTATGCATGAGACAATTTATTTTTAAATGTTTCAGCAATTTTTGATTTGCATAAAATGTTCAGTTTTTCATATGCATAAAATTTTTTTGTCTCTCAGTTCTTTAGAGCACTGTTCTTTCCAGTACTTTTATATTCTGCATGATAGAGGCAGAGCAGTAAATAAAAATGTGGTTTCTGGGATTAGACTGTGTAGGCTTGGGTACAGTTTTCTCACTTACTATCTACATAACTTTGGGAAAGTCCCTTCTTTTGACTCAGTTCCTTCATCTCTAAAGGGAATATAAGACCGACCTCATTGAGTTGTCAGAATTAAATGAAATAATACACATAGAGCACTTAGAACAGTTCCTAACTCAACATTAAACATTGAATTAAGGTTAGTGATTGTTATTATTTTGAGGAATTCCAGTGGAAGGAAGTAAATGCAAAAGTGGGAATATTAGGGGCGCCTGGGTGGCGCAGTCGGTTAAGCGGCCGACTTCAGCCAGGTCACGATCTCGCGGTCCGTGAGTTCGAGCCCCGCGTCGGGCTCTGGGCTGATGGCTCAGAGCCTGGAGCCTGTTTCCGATTCTGTGTCTCCCTCTCTCTCTGCCCCTCCCCCGTTCATGCTCTGTCTCTCTCTGTCCCAAAAATAAATAAACGTTGAAAAAAAAAAGTGGGAATATTATATCTTTTTTAGAGATTTAATATTTCTGAAGAAAGCTCCAGCCACCAGGAAATGATTTGCTCTTTGGCATAAGACCAGTATATCTGTGAACATATTTTTTGCATTTCCACAACTACCAAACATAAGAATTGTGGTTTAATGTCACAGAATAGTATATTGCATACATTATGTCTTTTTTTTATGTTATATCTTTAATGATATATAGAGCCAGAATGCAAATGGAAATTAAACATCTTAAAATGTTCCATCTCCCTACTAATCCATTTTACAAAGAAAAACAATGATATTAGTTTAAAAAAATCAATTTCAATGCCCTGTTAAATGATAAAATGTTAGGATTATACAAGCATTAAAGGGGACAAGTTGTCTGTCATACACTGTTCCTGACATAATGTTTTTGAGACTTCTAACTACTGTCTCTTTCGTGGCTTTTGACTTCTTAGTATACCTTGAATGTCCTCTACCAGCTCATGCTTTTCTTCACTAATTCCTCAGAGAGTTGGTCTGCTGGTCCTATGAACAATGTACAACCAATCACTTTTCTTTCCTTTCCTTTTGTTCTTGTGACTGCCGTCTCTAATGTGTGCCCACACACTTATCTTGCTAAGATCTTGCTAAGAAGGAGAGTCTTGTCTGATTTTTAATTTAAAAAATGACTAGCATTTAAGAATGGCTCCATTATGTAGCTCCCCTATCGCTACATGAAAATCATACAAAGAAGATAGTGTTGCCATTTGAAATATGAATTATTAAAACAAAAGAAAGAGAAAATGTAATAGCTTTGAAATAATCCTATGTATTTCTGTAAGAAAGCAGAAAATGAGAGAAAATACATTGAGCTTTACAGTCAAAATTGACACTAAATATTTTAGCTGTGTAAACTTAGAAAAATTACCTCCCCTCTTTCAGGTCCAGCTCTGGCTAGAGGAATGTTAATTGCTTCTCAAGACAGTTCTTGGCACAGATTTAAAAAACAAAACAACAAAAAATAGAACTAACCTTCTAGTCTCTATTTTTTTTAGGATGACAGTGAATCCAAAATCATTCTCTAGAACTGTGAAGTTAAAATTTATTCAGTCTATTAACAGATTTGCTTTGCTGCCATGTGTTCCTGTCCAAGACTTGGTAAACTTCCAAAATGTATTCTGAGCTGCTGCAGTAGCCACTTCCTGTCCCTTTTTGCTCAGAAGCTGGACATCATATATGCCCACCAATATCTTACTTCTCAGCTACTTTATTCACTGAGGCATGGTCAACCTATACTAATGGCACAGGACTACAAAAATCTGTCTTCTTCCTTACTGCAGCAGGATATCTCTTTTCACTCTTAACTAAATCTTCAAAGCAGCTTAAAGGGGAAAGATTAAGAAGAATATGTTCCCCACTCACTCTAAATAACCTCAAAAATTGCTCTTTGCAAAAAATCTAGTGATCAGAGATAATAATTTAAATGTGAAATTTGGGTCTACCCAGTTGTGTTGGAATTTGACAGCTAATGTCCCAATAGACTGATTTTTTTTATGAAGGTTCCAGGATAAAATTTATATTTTGTCTGGAATAAAATTTATGTTTTATATTCAGCAGAATAGCAACTGCCTATTGGGAAGACAATGGTGAACCACTCTTGTGCTTGAAGAATTTAAGGAAAGAATTGAATAGTATGGCAATGTCAGAAAGAAAAAAAAAATTCATGTATTGATTGATAAAATGTCTATTTTTGAGAGAGAGAGAGAGAAAGGGAGCACGTGATGGGGGAGGGGCAGAGAGTGAGGGGGACAGAGGATCTGAAGCGGGCTCTGTGCTGACAGCAGAGAGCCTGACCTGGGGCTTGAACTCACAAACCATGAGATTGTGACCTGATCTGAAGTTGGATGCTCGACTCATTGAGCCACCTAGGTGCCCCAAGAAAAAGAATATTTAAAGAAGAGATAATATCCTACATCAAGTTTTACAGGGGTGCAAAGAGAATACAGATTGAGAACAGGTAACTGAACTTGGCTGTCAGAAATTTACAGTAGAACAGAAAAATTATAGAACTCTATAGTTTGTGAGGGAATGGAGATATCAGAATGTTTGACATGGAAATAACATATATTTAGTAAACTAACTAATGAAATATTTTTATTTTTTATGATAAAAGTAAATGGTTTGTTTTAAATTTTGCGGAAACAGATGTTATGACCTAGGTGTGCTGAATATTTTGCATTTCCCACCTCCATGTAAACCTGCTGACCTCTAGGAGTTTATCTAGGAGGCTGACCTCTAGGAGTTGCGTGCAGAATTTTTATACCTTCTGGCCTCTAGGTGGCCTTGGCCAGTCAGTGATACTCAAGGATTAGAGGGTGTCATGGACTGAATTTGCATCCCCACAAAATTTATATGTTGAAGTCATCACATTCTGTGCCTCAGAATGTGACTGTATTTAAGAGATCCACGCTTTAAAGAAGTTATTAACTTAAAGTGAGGCTCTTAGACTGGCCCCTAATCTAAAATGACTGGTATCCTTCTAAGAAAAAGAAATAAGAATATATAGGGAGAGACACCAGGAATGTACGTTCACAGATAAAAAGGCCAGGTTTCAGAGGAAAGCAATTCTGCCAACACCTTGATCTCAGACTTCTAGTCTCTGGAATTGTAAGAGAATAAATTCCTGTTGTTAAGCTATGCAGTCTGGGGTATTTCATTATGGAGGCTCTAGCAGACTAATACAAAGGGCAAAAAGGACTGTTTTGTTTGTTTGTTTGTTTCCTACTTTCCTTGATTCTTCCTCCGTGTAGACTGTATTTTGGTTGTGGTTGAATACCAAAGGCATAGCTAATTTTTGGCAGCCCTTCTCTCCCACAGACTCTGTCCTTATTGGACCAGTTCCCTTTAGGTTTACGAAAGTCAATGGAGTCCACTGTCTTCTGTTGGTTTCTCTTAGTTTTAGACCTTATTTAAATTGTTCCTTCTTTAAATTCTCTTCAGTTGACTTTATGGAAGTGTAGTCTATTTTCTACCCAAGTCCTGAGTTCACCAGCCAATAAAAATGCCCATTAATGAAAGCAGTAAATCTGTGTTTTAAATTATATAAGTAAATTATATAGGACATAGTTTTATGCTGAGATGGCATGACATGGATTTATTATACATTGCATATTATATGCTATATATCATTTATGCATTATTTTATGTTTTATATACTATACTGTATATAGCATATATAATATAAGTTAATAATTGTATCACTCTCGTTGGCAAATGTATTTACATTTTTGTATGTTAAGTCAGATGAACAGAGTCTTTAAAAAGGTATGCTTTTTTTTTTTGTATGGAAGAGTCATGTTTTCATATACTGAGGGAGACACTCAGTCGAATGAATATATTTACATATTTAGTGACCTTTCTAACAAAGTATAGCTATAAGATATGAATTCTCAAAAAATATCAGACATAATGGAACAGACTACAAAGAATGATAAGTCTCCGTAATCATCTCTAATATGCTCAAGAAGATATGAATTTGTATATAATCCAGATTTTTCTTCTTGTTAGAAGGAAGACAATTTTGCCTTCTAACTTTCTACCTCTAAATGTAAATGGGACTTTTATTGTTTTTCTTTTATTCCGTTTGAAACCCAACTTCTAGAACATGTGGCCCATTTAGTATGTTTGAACGTGTACCTACCCTTGGTCTTCCTTGGGAACCAATCTGATCTCCATATACTGCTTAATCCTTCTGAACAATTGGGGTGGGTAGAGAGAAAAGATTTCATGTTTCCCCAGAGTTAATATTATCATTATTTTCCAGACTTTTAGGGAACACCTACCATATGCTATGTTCTGTGCTAAGTTCTGGGAAAAAAATAGGCAGCAGAAAAACACAAGTCCTTGGGCTCATGGAGCAGACGACCATCAAACAAATGATCTCATGAATCATATAAAATGACACACTCAGGTGGATGTTGGTGGGAGAGCAGGCAAATATGTTCAGTTCAGGGTGCTAATGATCAACGCTAGAGGTTCAAAGAGCATTCTATCATACGGGGAGAAGTTATCTTGGGTCATGTGTGCAGTCTTGTCAGACAGTATTTGAAATTTGGAGTTTGTCCTGGGAAGACACTGCAAAGTGCCATGCTAAAGTAGGGAGGTAGAATTCTAGCCATTGGGCAAGGAGAAGATCCTGGCAGGCTCTCACATTCACAAGAAACCAAAGCATGAGTTTAGTTACTGGTGCAGACACTCAAGGGGAGGTGAGAAAATAATAGTTGGGTCTGAGTTGGGGATTAAGGAATCCAAGGGTGAGAGTAGAAGTAGGGCTGGACTGAGGCTGTTGGGACAGAGTACTCAGCATCTGCGTTTCCACTGTTGTATCTCACCTCAGAGGTACTGGTTATCCTTGGTGCCTTGTGTCCTACGTCATGATAATAGAAGGCAAGATGCAGTAATGACCTGCCTGAGAAGGTGAAATATGGGCAGTTTGAGCCCTTACTGCTCTTGAATGGACTAGAAACAAGACAGGCCTGAGCTTGACAGACAAAGAAGCTAGTGCACACAGAGGGGGAGTCATGAAGACAGAGGCTAAAAAAGTGACACGAGGTACTGATACGTGATAAGATGTTGTGGAACACAAAATCATTCTCTGAAGGTCATTCTCATTCTCCAGCGATCAGCATCGAGCCAGGAACCCATCCCTTATTTGAGAGACTCACAAAATTTATGGCAAAAGCCTTCAGTCTCCTAGGAATGTAGAAATTTTGTAGCAGTATTTAAAAAAAAGTGATTGAGTCTGAACAATTGTGTTTAGTAGTCAAAACAACCAAACAAAAAACATTTTGATTTCTGAGCGGCACCGTCTGGTATCCTGTTGATGGTATCTTTAATAATAGATTGTACTTGTTTTTAGATACAAATTTATGGACATAGTTTGAACATTGGTATTGTTTACTTTGACTTTACATTGCTGCAGGTTTACAAATCCTAGAAACAAATCATTTCAGGAAAATACAAGGAAACCACATTTTGTGTTATGTCACTGTTGGGCATGATACTGAATAAAGAATGACAGCAATGCGTTTGAGAGTTGCTTCCAGCATATCAAATCATCATCTTATCGACTGTCCAGGAACAGTTATTTGATGTTTTCCTCGGGGTGGCCTAATAATTCCAAGTGGTTCATAAACCATATGAATTAGGTTTCAAAATAATTAAACATTTACTGTGCAAAGTTTGCCTTCCTCCCGTCAGGTTTCACATTCTGAATTATAACAAATCAAATAATGTCACAAAAATATGAATCTACCTATAAATAATCTATGAAAAAGGTAATAAATAATAAATGCCATCTTACAGTCTCTCAAGTTAATGCCAAGTTCAGTTTATTCTGCGAAATTTGTAATTTATGTTTCAGTAAAAATCACTCTTTCCCAGGTATTTTATAAAAAGTCGATCTGTCAAATCCTGTGTGTGTTAGAGCTCAGCCAGGCTCCATAAAATGAAAACAAAGTTAAACAACTTCACAAGAGACAGAAATGGCCTTTTAAGATTCACAGGAGTATGCCCCCCTGTCTAATCTGAGCAGCCATCATGGCAAGATTGATGTGCTTTGGCTGAGAAGTGTTTCAGGAGGTGGCTGTCTGCTCAGTGGTACCAGAATGGAGCTATCTGTCTTCATTGTACTCCATTAACATGCCCCTCAGATCTATCAGGCAAATGTCTATATACCTACTTTATAAATTATTACCAGTGACAGTTAAATATTTCAGAACTTGTTTGGGACTATCACTCACCTTATAGTCCTTAATTTACACACATTCACATTTTTAAGCATTTCAAGTTCAAGGATTCCTTAGATCTACTTTATATTCCTGCTTTAGATGAGTTTCTTCTGTTGATAGCAGTCCATTAGGCTTGCAGTTTATTTAGGTAAATCAAAAACAGGAATGCAAATTATTCACTAACAAGGGCACATTTCCTTTGAGAATTAAGTAGACAGGACTTCCTATCAATTTGACTAGAAGAAAGAAATCTTATTTGTGCCCTTTCAATGCAAAATAATTCTGAACTAAACAGAATGTATTCTAACTAACTGTGCTTATTTGGAATTTATCTTTTGTGATTACTTTTATTTAGCTCATTTACATTTTACACACTGACATACAACAGTTATGTTTGGTAGTAATAATGTGTAAAGGTCCAGAGTGGTACTTTAATAAGTTTAGCATGTTAATTGGTAAGATCTCAAATTGCTAAGTGTTATTCATGTAACAGTTATTCCACTGTCTTCCTGAACTATAAAGCTAACTGTACATAAATTGATTTGAGTATGGAGATACAGAAAGGGAACAATTATTTTCAATATGATTAAAAGAAATCTGAACTGAATAAAGATAAATGAGTTTCACATTTAAAATGCATTGTACTTTATAACTTAAATTTCCATCCTAGAGCTTAACATTTCCTTGGGGGAGTAGAGGAGGCTTTTCATTAATCTTTTTTTGTTGGATGATGGTATATAACTGAAATATGCAATTAGACAGACATTTTTCTTGGATTACAGAACAGAACAGTGTTTGGAAAGGAAGAAAGTCATGAAAGTATCCCCAACAAATAATTAAATTTGCTTATCATCACTGGAATAAAACTTACTCAGGATACTGTTGAGTGGGAGGCTCTATGTAAATTATTTTGTTATGGCTTCTTAACAGTTCTTTCTGGTGGGTATGTTTTCACATATTGGTTGGAATAGCAGATTCTATTTATGTAAAGTTGGAAAAGCAGATTCAGGGAGATTAAACCAATTTCAAAAGTATAAAATTAATGAGAGGAATAAATGCGAATCACATCCAGTTCTCCCTGATGCCAGGAACACTGATGTCCATGTTACATGTTTATTGAGTCAAGGGAGGTGTAAAAGAGACTAAGAGAGATGCTGAAGAAAGATCTGAATTTTCTTTATTTTCACATTGCCTCTTCCCATTCTTCCATTTTAGAATTGTGTTGAAATATACTTGACAGGGGCGCCTGGGTGGCGCAGTCGGTTAAGCGTCCGACTTCAGCCAGGTCACGATCTCGCGGTCCCTGAGTTCGAGCCCCGCGTCAGGCTCTGGGCTGATGGCTCAGAGCCTGGAGCCTGTTTCCCATTCTGTGTCTCCCTCTCTCTCTTCCCCTCCCCCGTTCATGCTCTGTCTGTCTCTGTCCAAAAAATAAATAAACGTTGAAAAAAAAATTTAAAAAAAAATTAAAAAAAAAGAAATATACTTGACATAGAGTAGGCTATAAATATTTAAAATCTGATACACAAATTGATACATTTTGATACATGTATATCCAGTATAACTAACAAAGATAATGAAAATGTTGTATATCTGGCAACCAAAAAAATTACTCGTGACTACCTCTTGCCTCTTTTTACCACCCCACTCTCCAACCCCAGGCAACCAGTGATCTGCTTTCTGTCATTATGGTTATAATGTTTATATTTTCTAAGTATCATGTAAGGATTCTTTTTTCTGACTTCTTTCACTCGGCCTAATTATTTTGACTTCCACACATGTATTTGTATGTATCAATAGCTTGTTGCTTTGCATTGTTGAATACTATTCCATTGTATGGATGTACCACAATCTGTTTATCTAGTCACTCAATGGACATTTGAGTTTTTTTCTAGCTATTCCCAATAAAGCTGCTGTGAGTATACTTGTCCATTTTTCATGCAAACATATGCTTTCACTCCTGTGAATACAACAACTGTATCATAGGATAGGTGAATATTTACTTTTTTTTTTTTTTAAGAAATGGCCAAACTCTTTCCAAATTGATTGTACCATTTTACACTCACACCATGAGAGTTCCATTCTCATCACATTCTTACCTATACTTAGTATGCTCAGTTTTTCTTTTTTGGTGGGGGTGTGTGTCAAAACTCAGTTGTCTTAATATGTGTGGGTATACTTCTGGACTTTTTCCTCTCTGTCCTGTTGATCTTTTTGACTGTCTGTCCACCACTACTGTGCTGTCTTTGCTACTGCATTTTTATACCAAATATTGGAATCCAATGTTGTGAGCCCCCCAACTTGGTTCATCTTCTAGGGCTGCTTTTTTTGCATGATGTATTTTGCATTTCCATGCAAATTTTAAAAATAGTCTGCTGCTAGGGGTGGCTGGGTGGCTTAGTTGGTTGTGTCTGACTCTTGATTTTGGCTTAGGTCATGTCTTAGTTCACGGGTTCGAGCTCCACATTAGACTCTGTGATGATGGTGCAGAGCCTGCTTGAGATTCTCTTGCTCTCACTCTCCTCTGCCCCTCCCCTGCTCGCTCTCTCTCTCTCAGGATAAATAAATAAACTTAAAAAAAATAAATAGTCTGCTTCTAAAAAAATGTTATTTGGGTTGAGATTGCATTGAATCTATAGATGAATTTGAGGAGAACTGACATCTTAACAATATTAAAACATCCAATCTATGAATACAATGTATTACTTCATTTATGTAGGTTTCTTAGCTACTTTCAGAAATAGTTTGCCATGTACAGATATTGTACATTTTATCTCAGATATATCCCTAATTCAAATTTATGCTCTTTTGAATACTGATTTTTAAAATTTCAATTCCTGATTGTTTGTAGATAACATATAGAAATACAACCAATTTTTGCATATTGACCTTAGATCCTCAAACTTGCTAACTCATTTTATGGACTTTTAGTCTAGTAGCCTTTGATATATACTGTAGAATTTTCTACTCAAACAATTTTATTGCCTGCATCTAAGACCATTTTCTTTCTTTCCATGTAGGATGTTTTTGTCCCCTTTATCTTTTCTTATTTTCACTGACTATAACTTATCTTAGGAGCAGAATGTTTAGTTTTTCACCATTAGGTATGTTAGCTGTAGACTTTTTTGTTTGTTTCTTTCATAGATACATTCAATCGAGTTGTATAATTTCTCTATGACTATTTTAATAAGTGTTTTTTTTTAATTTATTTTTTTTATTTTTTTTAACGTTTATTTATTTTTGAGACAGAAAGAGACAGAGTATGAATGGGGGAGGGTCAGAGAGAGGGAGACACAGAATCTGAAACAGGCTCCAGGCTCTGAGCTGTCAGCACAGAGCCCGATGCGGGGCTCGAACTCACGGATCGTGAGATCATGACCCGAGCCGAAGTCGGCCGCTTAACCGACTGAGCCACCCAGGCGCCCCTTTAATAAGTGTTTTTAATCAGAGTTGAGTGTTCGATATTGTCAGATGAATTTTTTTCATCTACTAAAGTGATAATATCGTTTTTGACTTTTAATTTGTGAGTATTATGAATTGTATCATTTATTTTAGTTTTATTTTTTAATTAAAATATTTTTAATGTTTATTTTTGAGACAGAGAGAGAACAGAGCACAAGCAGGGGAGGGGCAAAGAGAGAGTGAGACACAGAAGCTGAAGCAGGCTCCAGGCCCTGAGCTATTAGTACAGAGCCTGATGTGGGGCTCTAACCCATGAACTGCGAAATCATGATCTGAGCCAAAGTTGTATGCTTTACTGACTGAGCCACCCATGTGTGCCTCATTTTTTATATTTGAATGTTAAACAAACCTTGTATTCCTGGTGTAAAACTCACTGGGTTATAAAATATTATCCTGCTTTAATATAATCTTATAGTTAATTTTTGCATGTATATTTAATTTTATTTTTTTAGTATCTTTGTCTGGTTTTGATATCAGAATCAGTTGATCTTGTCTCTTAAATTTTCTGGAAGAATTTAAACATAATTGGTATCATTTTTTTCTTAAAAGTTTAAAAAGACTTCAGTAAGTAAAGCCAGAGTTTTCTTTGTTGTAAAGTTCATAACTACCAATTTTTTTAATAGAAAGAAAGCTATTCTGTGAAATTCTTCTTGAAAGAACTTGGGAAGATTGTATCTTTCAAGGCATTTGTGCATTTCCCCAAACTGTAAAATTCATTAGCACATTATTATTCATATTTCATTATCATCCTTTTAATTTCTGTAGGATCTGGAATTATGTCATCTCTCTCATTCCTAATATTAGTAATTTGGGTCTTTTGGTTTTCTTGATCAGTCTGGCTAAATGTTTATTCATCCTCTGAACTAGCTTTGATTTTATTGATTTTTAGCTATGTTTTTCTATTTTCATTTCATTAACTTTGCCTTGATAGTATTTCCTATCTTCTCTGATTTGGGGTTTAATTTGCTCTTCTTTTTCTAACTTATTTGGGAGTAAACTGATATAAGTGATTTGCACCTTTTTGTTCTTTTTTCATATTAATCTTCATTGTTATTAATTTACCTCAAAACACTTCTTCACTGTATCCCAGTAGGTAGATAAATTGATAGATGATGGACAGAATGATTGTCTTTATTGAGATTTTTTTTATGATTTACAATGCTGTCTATTGGTATATGTTCAGTAAGCTTTTTTTGAATATAATGTATTATCTTGCTGTTGTTTTGGTTGATAATGTGCATTCCTATCACCTTGCTAATTCTTGTTTTCTATTTGTGTCATCTGGTTCTTATTCTCCCTCCCCGAGCCCCCCCCTTTTTTTTTCTGGGAAATAAAAATGTCAGTTTAAAATTTTTTACCCGGAAAAAGTCTTTCAAATTTAAAGTTATGTAAAGACTTTTTAAAGCCTTAATGCCTTGAGTATTAGACCTAAGACTTAAATATTTAAGTGTTTTCAAAGATTATCACGTATATAATGGTGTAAATGAATTCATCACCTGAAGAGCAACAGTACAAGAAATGCTAATGGAAAAGCTTCAGGCAGGAAAACAATACTAAATGAAAACCCAAAAACCATGTAAGTATATATGAGCTATTTTATCTTACTTTTATACCTTTAAAAGATCATCGAATATTTAAAGCAAAAATAATGACAATGCATTATTGAGAAACCCCCAAAAATTGCCTTATGAGAGAAAGATTCATCTTTGACCATCCACCAGCCCCAGAAAACAAAATATCATGTCTTTATCTGTCAAATAAGACCTTTCCTGCTTTTCATCTGTCCCCACTTCTGAAACTTCTGGACTACTCTCCTTCATGAATGTCAAAAATTTATTAAATTTATCTGAAATTTAGTTGAGCAACAAGGAAGAAACGAAATGCATAAAAACAGTGACTGATGGGAGATTTTAAGGTGTTTTAGATATATCCTATCCAATACAATTAGTACAATAAAACTATTTTATAGATAATTATTGGAAAGTTTGATAAGGCTATGTAATAGAGTATTAAAAATATTACTGGGACAAGGTAAGGCATTAGTTTTCTATTTAACTGTACATATTTGGGTATTTGCTTATTTTTAAGAAAGTTATCACTGTTATACTAATAAGAGATATTTCAATATTGAAAAAAATTCTAATGATTTTAGCTTGTTCTGATATACATTGATGATGATATAAAGCTATAGGGGAGTGGTCCTTTTAATCACCTATTGATTGACTAAAGCAGTGTTTCTAAAATTTTCCTGTGCATTAGCAAAGATTGCTGTATCACACCCCCCAAGTTTCTGATGGAACCTAAATATTTGCAATTCTAAGAATCCATCCAATAATGTTGCTGCAGATTGAACTGAACCAGTAGGTTAGAGTATGTGGTGAACGTTTCCTTTGTCAAGAAAAATTCGAGAGTAGTAACTGAGTGGTGTATATCTAAGCATGTCTGAATTTTGTCATCATACAAATACCATAACTTGGCTGAACATCCCAGTTTTGAATTACATTTCCTGTCTATTCTTACTACATGATTTATTTAGACTTCCATTGTTTTAACTGCTCAGCATCCTTTCACTATTCCTCTGGCATAGGCCCCTGGGTTTTCCTTGAGCAAATGTTCCTTGCTGATTCTCTTTCAGTTGCTATGGATAGATTTAGTTCCACTCTCAGATTCCAGTAATTAACTATGTGCCCTAGGCCAACTGAATCTAATAGTAGTGTGCCATCACACCAAGTGTTTTTGGTTCATGGATTGAAAAATGTTCCAGTCCAGGTCCCTGCAAGTTGTAAGAAAAAGGTCCAGGACTTCCCAAGCTTTCTCTTACAGATACTGAAAATGCAAGATGAAATGCAAATGAAATTACTGAGAATGGAACCACCACAAAAGAAAGAAAAGTAGGAAAATTAAGTCATGTGTGTGGGCAGGGAGCATGTGCATATCTGCCTCTGTGAACGTAGTTCGGATCCAGCAACAATTTAAAATGCCTTACCTTTTCCCAGGAATTTTTGATTATAAGACCATAAGGAGTCTCTTTCTCTTTCATTTGTTTATTTATTTTATAAAGGTTATTCTTTTATTTTGAGATAGAGAGCGTACACAAGTGGGCGAGGGGCAGAGTGAGAGGGAAAGAGAGAGAATCCCAAGCAGGCCCCCCCACTGTCAGTGAGGAGCCCAGTGTGGGACTTGAACTCAGGAACCGCAAGATCATGACTTGAGCGAAGTCAGACTGAGTCACCCAGGCACCCCTCTCTTTTTCACTTAAATAAAGCTTATATCTAAATAAATAAATAAATAAATAAATAAATAAATAAATAAATAAATCTTATATCTTTTTCAGAGAAAGAATCCTAACTAATACAGATTGATTCTTGTTTGTATTCTTTGAATACAAGCTAGAACTTCATTGAATTCTAGCTTTGTATTGTATTTTTCTTCCCAAAACATGTTTTAGGAAGAATTTAAAGAATATTCCATTAAAACCATTGTTTGCATGAGAAATATTTTCATACTTATTGTGTATAGTACTTACATGACTTTTCTTTGTTACTCCTTTTATTATTCTTTGTTTCATTTTTCTGAATTTTTCTTAAGGAATTTCTATGGAAATTATATAGAATAAATTTTTCTTATTTTCATGTATTTCACATTCTCATTATTTTACATATAATCACTTTGTTTATTTTGAGAAGTTTCTCGTGTTTATTTCTTCTAACTATTTTGGTTTCCACATTAATATTTGTTTCAAACGTGATTTTAATTCTGATATTTTATTTAGTCTTTACTGTAAAAGAAATTTATCATTTTCTAAAATACTTTGATTCATAAGGAAAATGTTTGACAAATATATTCATGCATCAGATACTTTATGTGTTGTAGAATAATTTTCTCCTGTGTTCATCTTTAAAAATACATGAATACATGGAAATTCATTAAGGCAAAATGTCAACATTCTGAGGAACTTAGCTTCTATGGGTGCACCTTTCAAATTTGAGATGGAGCTTGGTAGATGGACATTCATCATTTTACTACTATATGTAATATATATACTATATTTAATATCATGTCTGTATCTCACTTATTTCAATTCATTGTATACCCGAAATAGGGATAAGAAACAATAGTATCTGTCTCTTTGTTGCGTGTAAGTGGATTATAAATTAAATTAAATACCATATTTTCTTGTGTAAGTTAAGAACATCTTCTATATTTTCTCTTCCATTCTTAGAATAAACAAACGGTAACATGATAGAAACATCTATATATATATTATCTATCACTTATATTTGTATCTGCTTTAATATTGAAATAGTATGAACGACTCATAATTTTATATGTGTCATTAATGACTATACTTTAGAATGCTAATGTCAATGTGTTTCCTTGTTCATGGACTCTCTCTGATAGTTTTTCTCAGGGAGGTTTGAATTAGAGAATGAATCCCTTGCATGTTTATAATAGTACTTACGTATATTCTATTGAATAAGACATCTTACTATAATATTTATAGAAATATGTGTTATGATATTGTTTTGAGGGGTGTGGTTTGATATTTTACTCTAAATATATTTACGTGTAGCAATTTTATTACTCAAATCCATTAGGAAAGACAAAATAGTAGCAATAATTTCTTTTATAAAAATCCTTTCTTCAATAAAATAATTTATAAATGCTTTCTATTTTAAAGTAATTTATAATCGGGGTGCCTGGGTGGCTCAGTCGGTTAAGTATCCAATTTCAGCTCAGGTCATGATCTCTCATTCATGGGTTCAAGCCCCGCAACAGGCTCTGTGCTGACAGCTCAGAGCCTGGAGCCTGCTTCGAATTCTGTGTCTCCCTCTCTCTCTCTTCCCCTCCCCTGCTCTTGCTCTGTATCTCAAAAATAAACATTAAAAGAAATTAATTTATAATATTTTGGGTACCTATAAAAAAAAAAAGAAAACCATGAGTGTTCTTTAGTTTCACTGTCCTACAAAAACACAATGGAAATGGATCTGATATGATTAGAGAATTGGGCAAATGAGAATTTAATAAAGATACTGGTCTTTTCTAACACATCCGTTGTCCTGGAAGGGTTATTATCAGAAACAATTCAACATGGCACATCAACACTAGTATTTCAAAAGCAAAATAAAGTACATGCTGCATTAAAATATGTAATTCTGACATATTATTTTAATGTTAAATTGAATAAACATACATGAAAGACAAGGTTTTATAGATAATTCTCTCAGCAGTGTAATTGTATATTATCCTACATATTAAAATCTAATGAACATATGAAAGTGATTATAGCACTAATGTTTTTATCCAGGGACCACTTTCAAGGAGGTATATACAGAGAGATGTGGTCTTTTCATATCAAAAATGTGAATTAGCAATAAACTTTTAAAAATACTGCAATAGATTTTGAAGGTGGAACTCTGTAACATTTTCTGGGGAGAAAAAAAAAACTTGGAATATATTTTATAAGCTGAGCACATAATTAGCAGTAGTAGTGGTAGTATTTCTTTTTGGTTGAGTAATTGATTTCCAAATGATTTATGTTTAGTGTAGCATTCCCTCCTCTCCATATATATTAGAATAGAATGTTTTAAATATTTTAATCTAGTCTCAGGAGAGGAATTATACTTATGTAAAGCCAGGAATTCAGTTTTGAGAGTAGAAAAAATTCTTGAAAATAACTGAAATATATTATAGGAAGAAATATGCTATATTTATTTACTCATTTTTTTTGCAGATGTTGACAACATTCCCATCACATTCCTACATGGTAACTGCAAAGTGGTTCCTTACACATCGCATCCTTTTAATAAAAATTGTTTAGATTGTAATGGGAAAACTGAGAACAAACATACTTTCATGAATTTAGAAATTTGAAATCATGAGGTCCGTGATGATTATCATCAGCCATTTTTAGTTTGCCTTTTGACAGTTTACCTGAAATGTTACCACCAGATTAATACTTTTATAGCAGGCTCTCCATGTGTTTAAGTTATAGTTTATTTATAAGTTTATTTATTTATTTTGAGAGAGACAGCCAGTGCCAGCGGGGGAGTGCAAGTGGGGGAGGGGCAGATAGAGAGGACAGACGCCCCTCCATGTATTTTAATTATCTGAATAGTATTTTTCAAAGAGCAGAGTTGCTTAATTTTAATGAAGTGCAGCTTAAAATCTTTTTTCTGTATTTTTTATTGTATATATTATTCTAGACATTATGTAGTTTTAAGTTGTACATTTAGGTCTATGATCACTTTCTCTGAGGCATGAGGAGTTTGTCGTTTTTTTATGTAAAGAAGAAATGTTAATTTAATTTATAGGAAAAGAGACAATGCTACCGTTTCCATTAATGCTTTACGTATCTTGGAGTAAATTATATTTGAAATATTTTTTTTAATATTTTAATTACAAATATTTAAATTTTTTATTTTGGTAGTATATAAAATATTTAAAGTACTGAAAATGAAGCAAATGTAAAATATTCATAATGGAAATCAATTAAATGCATTTCTTAAAATATATCTTTATCATGTGATTTTGTACTTTAACATAAGTCAAGAAAAAAAAATGGTTAGTGACAAAACCAAACCGATAAATAATTAAGAATTACAATGCCATGAATTTGTTTTAGTGTAAACCTGCTATTTTAATATGATTTATTTAAAAACCTTCAGGGGTGCCTGAGTGGCTTAGTCACTTAAGCGTCCAACTTCGGCTCAGGTCATGGTCTAACAGTTTGTGGGTTTGAGCCCCACGCCAGGCTCTGTGCTGACAGCTCAGACCCTAGAGCCCACTTCAGATGCTGTGTTTTCCCTCTCTCTCTTTCTGCCCCTTTTCTGCTGTGCTCTCTTTCTCTCTCAAAAATAAACATTTAAACATAAATAAATAAATAAAAATAAAAACCTCCAGACTATATCTGATGTTTATTTAAATCCTCATACTATATAGCAATGCAATAAAAACCAAATGAAAATAAAAGGACGCTAAAAATAAATAACCTTTCCTTACTTGAGCAATAAAGGAGTATTTTATCTTGCTGTATGCCCTTGGATTCTCATCTACTAAGCCATCCTATGACATGAGAACATCATTGAGAAATTTATCTTTCTGGAAAAAAATTAATTAATAGAAACAAAATATTTATCGTGATTTGACATCCTTGTTTACAAAAGGTATTTTTTCATTTTAGATCCGATGGCAGATTGACAGCATAATAAAACATTCTCTACAATAATACAAACCTAAAAATATTATGAATTTTCCTAATTTTATTATAGGAATGATAAGTATATTCAATTAATTTTTTTCATAGGATAAATATTTTAATCCTAAAAAAATAGGTAAAAATGAGGGTAATATGCCAACTCCTAATTGAATAACTGATATACACTTCTCTTTAACTTGACAGTATTGCTTAATTTTTAAAAATAACCTAGAGCTACACGTTTATGCTAGATACATCAGCCTCTTGATCATCATTGAGTTTTGAAGGTAATTCGGCCAGAAATGCCACCGTTTGGGGCGCCTGGGTGGCTCAGTTTGATTAATCGTCCTACGTAGGCTCAGGTCAGGATCTTGGGGTTCGTGAATTCCAGCCCGGTGTCAGGCTCTGTGCTGACAGCTTGGAGCCTGGAGCCTGCTTCAGATTCTGTGTCTACCTCTTTCTCGCTGCCCCTCCCCTGCTCATGCTCTGTCTCCCTCTCAAGAATAACATTAAAAATAATAATGATTAAAAAAAAAAAAAGAAATGCCACCTTTTATTCACAGGTTGAGATTTAAACATACAAATCATGCAGAAGATCAAATGTCAGAATTATTATAGTTTTAGCCCATTGTAGTAATCATGTATGTATTTTATCGCCCCAAAGTTTCTCCAGCACTTCTCTCCAAATTACCATAACTTGTTCTCTTATTCAACCAGTGGCAACAGACAAGTGCAGGCCTCCAACAAAGGGGCAAAGCCCAGATCTGATTAAAGCTTCTTTATGGAAAGCCAGGTCTTTCCTGGCTGAGACCCACTTCCTTCATCAAATAGTTGAGTCACTCCTCCTTCCCTGGCTGATAGTGAGTAAAGTTAGGGGTGAGGGAATTTAAGTACTGTGATATTGAATAAATACTTCCATCAGTAAGTAGTCCAGTCCAGTCAAACAAGAGTTAAGGGAAACAGAGTTCAGAAATATTAAGCTTATCCCACCATGGGTAACAACTTAGAAAAATGAGACTTGGGACAATTTTTACTCTAAATTCTCTTCTATCTCCATTATTCAGTGTGGTAAGAAATATGAAGAAAATTATAGTTTGCTCAAATTATTAGTTATTTTTACAAAGGAAAGAAACCAATTAAAAACTTTTAAAAGAAAAATGAATCGTTGACATGATCTAGTTGTTAAGTTATATAAATTACCTATTTAATGTTAGAAAGGGCTTTTTATAATAGTGCTGACATATCTGTGCATGTTAGATACTTATTTTTTTCCTATTTTAGCTCTCCCGTTTAAACTTCTGTTTCGAGACTAGTTAATATCAGAGAAAATCTTCTCTTGGTGATCAGATAATACTTCTTTTCTCCTTATGGGTGAAAAACATTCCTGCACTTTCTGCCCTTATAGCAGAGGCAGATAATCTGGGCCAATATCAGCTAGAAACAATGACCAACAAGAAGTTAACATGTAGATTCTATTTCTGACAATCTCTGAGCAAGTGTCCAGAAGTCTCTTAGCTCTCTAAATGTGTTTATGTCATTTTTGAAATGAGTGCTTAGAGACAGGTTTCCTCTAAGGTTTCTTGGAATTTGATGAGTCTAATATATAGTGTTTTGGTTGACACACAAGCATTATATATCATAAATAATTTAAACATCAAAAAAAATTTTTTTAATGGGCACCTTGGTGGTTCACTCAGTTAAGCCTCTGACTCTTGCTTTCAGCTCAGTTCATCATCTCATGGTTCATGAGCCTGAGCCCCATGTCAGGCTCTGTGCTGACAGCTCAGAGCCTGGAGCTGGCTTCAGATTCTGTCTCCCTCTCTCTCTGCCACTCCCCTGCTCACACTCTGTCTCTCTCAAAAATAAATAAACATTAAAAAATTAAAAGAAGAAACTATCCACATCTCTGTGCTAATGAGCAGACATTAACATTGCCCTGAAGCATGTTTTAAAGTGGAACACACATGATTTATTTTTCTTTCATCCAACTATTTGAATAAAAGTAAAATCAACCTTTCTTTAAGTGTTGAGTTTAGCTCTTCAACTGCAGATATTCATAATTGATAAATCCTTCTTTTAAAAATGTTAAATCTTAATTTTTTTAAGTTTATTTATTTTGAGGGTGGAGGGGCAGAGAGAGAGGAGGAGAGAGAATCCCAAGCAGGCTCTGCACTGACAGACGTGGGGCTCGAATTCACAAACCATGAGATCATGACCTGAGCCAAAGTCAGATGCTTGACTGACGGAGCCACCCAAGCACCTCAAATCTTAAATTAAAAAAAATTCTTTCAAGCTGTAATAGTCACTACTCATTCTTACACTTTGGAATACACTTCAGGGTACATAAATGCCCTACTTTTTAGTAGTTCATCTCAAAATTAGGAATAAATTATTGATTTTCACATATATGGATGAGGAACTTGTAGGAAGAGGTGCCATATTGGTTACTTAATTCTCATCAGTGTCCCACAATGTGATTAAAAGATAAGGGAATAGGGAACTGTCAGAATATCACTTAGAGCCATTAAATAAGGAGATGCATTTAGCCTCATTTCCATAAACCTCAGGGAAAACAGAAGGGAGAAAGACAAGATATGGATGAGGATGGTAGTGTACAAAACACTGCCATGCCCAACACAATATAAAATGAGTGGACAAAATCATATAAATTTACCCTCCACCCAAAAAAAGAGAGACTGGGTTTGTAAGCAGTCTCAATAAAAGTCTAAGAAAATAACCTAAGAAAATGCCATATATATATATCTCATAAGTCCATCAGAGACTGAGGGGAGTTTATTGGGTTACATCTTTTAAAGCACTGCGCTGAATGAGAGAACAATACAAAGCTTGCCAGAGCTGGATACAAATTCATTCTGGGCTGAGGTACTGAGTAATTAGCGGGATTTCCTACAAAAACCTAAGCCTACGTTTCCTACAGGATTTCCATGTAGCACAAAACAAATTCTATTCTGTCTTCAAATTAAGCTACATGAAAGTGAATACAAGGTAGTTTTCAAATTTCACCTCAAAAGGGGAAAGACAATCTAGATCCAGATAAAATGGTAACAGATTGAGAGACAATCAAAAGCTGTAGGAAGAATTATTCACATGGAAAATGAAAAGAAATGGCATGACACTCCATAATGAAAGAGAGAAAGGTAAGAATGAAGAAATTAAAGAAAATTAATGAACATTTATGTAAAAGAACTAAAAGTCCTCAAAATAAGAGAAGAAGGCGGCCTCATATAATTTGCAATGTAGACTTATGTAATGAAAATATGATTCAATAAAATAAGGTATCCTGAATAAGACTTTTTTTTAATTCAGAATAAATTTTTTGAGCAACTATTCCAAGCTAAAGATATTAAGGACCAAAATATTATATAAAATTTAAAAATTAAATGGAATAAAATGGATGTGAATAAAAACTGAGGGTTGATCTGTTTACAGAGAAGATGATAAATATGAAGGGGAGATAAATATAATCCTTGTCCCTAAGTGAGAATCATAACCTATGAAAAAGAGAAAAACCTATATACATATAGTCCTCAACTTACGATGGTTTGACTTAAAGATTTTCAACTTCAAGAGAGTACAAAAGCAACATTTAGTAGAAACCAAACTTTGAATTTTGAGTTTGAATATTTTCCCACATTAGCAATTTGCAGTAGGATCTCGTGACGCTGGGCCGTGGTCCATGCTGCAGCCCCCAGTCAGCCACAGCATCAGGAGGGTAACTGATACGCTTCTATCCATTTGGATGCATTCAGCCAGTTTGTTTTTGACTTTTGGTACAGTATTTAATAAATTACATTATACATTCAACACTTTGTTATAAAATCACCTTTGTGTTGGATGATTTTTTAAGTGTTTTTTAAATGTTTATTTATTTTTGAGAGAGAGAGAGAGAAAGAGAGCACATGCACGAGGGGAGGAGGGGCAAAGGGGACAAAGAGAGACAGAGACAGAGAATCCCAAACAGGCTCTGCACCATCACCATCAATGTAGAACACCACACAGGCCTTGCATTCATGAACACTGAGATCATGACCTATGCCAAAATTAAGAGTCCAATGCTCAACTGCTGAGGCAGCCAGGTGTCCCTGTATTGCATGATTTCACCCAACTATTGGCTAAGTGTTCTGAGCACAGTTAAGGTAGTCTAGGCTAAGCTATGATGTATGAACTACTGAGAAGTTTGCAATGTCTGTAGCAACTCAGACCGTAGTATTTAACAATGATACAACGGTTGCAAACATCCATCAGTAAGTTATATGAATTCAATGCATTTTCAACTTAACATAGTTTCAACTTATGTTGAGTCTGTTGGCATGTAGCCCTATCATAAGTTTATCTGTATGGTAAACATATTATAAAAGTAAATTTTTATTTACTTTCTTCAAATTCTTCAATGTCACTTCTATTTACTTAAAGTGAAATTTAATACTGCATATTCAGTTAGCATATATAAGATAACATTACTGTAGTTATATTAAATATCTGTCTTTTTGCTGTACAGATCCATAGGAAGATGGCTGGAAGGATATTCACTAACTACTTTTATTATCTTGGCAATTCAATGCTTTAATATTCATGTTTTATAAAAAGCCATATCAAAATCAATAACTTCATTCGGTGTCATCTAAACTTGCTTCTTTTCCCTTGTTGGTATTGAGATGGTGCCTGGGAAAGGTTAGCACATTGGTTTTTGCTTTCATTTTGTAAACTGTACACATACTGAACAATAAATTTGGTCCGAAAATATGTAGAAGCTATTGGGAAAGATATTGTTAGGGAATTCCTCTTTGTATTCCTTAAAGGATGTTACTAAATCAAAGGTTAGAGTTAAGATTATAATTTTTGCCCATAAACTTTCACCAGGCACAGTGCTTTTGTATTCTCTCTAATGCTTTTGTACCATAAAAGTTGCACTGGAATTGAATATTCTGGTTCTGCCTGTCAACTGGACAGTCACAGACATATATATATATATATATATATATATATATATATATATATATGTGTGCATATATATGTATATATGTATGCAGATATATATATATGAATGTATATAGGTATGTGTGTGTGTGTGTATATATATATATACATATATATGTGTGTATATATATGTATATATATACACACATATATGTGTGTGTGTGTATATATATATATATATATATATATATCTTTTATTTTTTTTCCCTTTTATTTAAGAATTGGAAAATTAGGCTTTAGTTTCAAGCTATTTCAAAAGTTTGGGGAGTTAGATAACAGATGTGCATTCCAGAACAACAGTAATTTGGAGATTTTAAGGAATTTGAAAAGCAAACAAGGTGATAAAGAGCCTTCCACTGGTTTTGAAGCAAGGAAAAGCGCCCATCATATCATTGTTCAATACCAGGGTCCGAGTTGCTGGAGACATCACAGGTATCGGTAGTTTGTGTCCAGGGTGAAAGTTGCAGTTTTTTCTAGAAATTTATGATGCAAATCCAGGTGGATCCCATTAGTACTCCAAAATTTTCATGATGGCATGAGAGCTTAGGGAAGCAAATGACTTTCAAGTGAAGTATACCTTCCCCACTTGAAACCTAGAGAGTTCAGAGGTTCTTGGGTGGGGTTGAAAAATAAAGTAATTGCAATTATTTTTCTATTCCTGTGAGTCTTGAGAATGCAATTTTAAATCTTCCCAATCTGTGAGCGGAGGGTGAGAGATGATATGTCTTTGAGAAAGAGAGGGTTCCATTAATATCTGCAGTTTTTCAGCTACCGCTATAAAAAACAAAATCAAGAGTACAAATTTGGAGTGAACTGTTAAGGCCTCAACACCAGAAAGTATTAAAATGTATATAAAGAAAGGTTTTGGGTTTTTTTACCCTCAGATGGTAAATAAAACTAGTTTATCTTGAAGAGGGAAAAATCTAGAATAGCAACTATATGTTCAAATGGAAAGGAAACTTTCTCAATTTAGCAAGCAGAAAATAGAAACAAGCATAGAAGAATCAAATAGAGCTTTATGTGTGCCCCTGAAGGAGAGAGTCATATCAAGAAATTTAGCCCCTTAGGCTCATATTTTTCAGACACAGGACATTTTATGTGTCTGATATTTACAAACATACTCATTATTCTTCTTTGAGTTTGTAGAAGAAAGAATCTCATTTTGACACGGTTAACAGGAAAAGTGAATCCATGCAGTGTACTAGATGTGTTATATGTCCTAACTCTCTTTAAGAAAACCCTGGGTTGATCTGATTAATATCTGTATTTTAAGTAAGCTGAGGCACATGAAGGTAAATTGTCTGTCTAAAGGAATATAATTACTAAGTGACAAGGATGAGATTCTAATCCATGTGTCAAAAACCAAGAGCCCGAGTACCCCTCTACACAATGTCTGTTGGTTTTCTCCATCTTCATCATCTTCATCATTACCATTTGCATTTCTTGTCTTTACTCCTTTTCCTTTGCAATTCTTTTTCATCTTTATGTCCATGAACAGGAGAGGAGGTATGAAAGGCATTGCATGGAAACAGCGTGTTTGCTCTTCCTCTGCTGATGGTGTGCCTTCAATACTCCTTAGGCCTGAATGTTTGCCACAGACAATTAAGCAGGTGATAGATGAACTCTTGGTTTTCCTGGGATGTAAAATAAACTACACTGAGTCTGAAAATATCAACATGCAATATGAATGATGCGTCCTTGCAGACTAGTTTGCATTTCTATCAGCCTCAAATTGGTTCTCATTGTTGAGCCATAAACATGTCACAATATTGTTTAACTGTCAACAAAGTGTATTTTTTTTTGCCAGCTGAGCTAAATATAAAAATTCAGTATTACTGCCTAATCATATTTTGTTCATGAGATTGTAAAATGTAGCAATTAATATATTTCAGTGATAAAAATTATATTTACAAAAGTATGGTGAAAAGTATATACATACACTCACATTTCAATATATGCCGATGGACTCCAAATCATATCCTAGCACTATTTGGTGCTTAATCAATATTTGTTGACTACATTCATGCATATTCAGCACATGCTTTTATTTTAAAGTCCAAACGTTCTTTTCAATACTGACCTTTTTACCTAATGGAAAAAGAATTTTCAAAACAAATTGCATGCAAAGAATGAAAATGTACACATTTACCTTGGGAAATGAAATACAAAGCAAAGAGAGGTCAGATAAAAGATAAAATATTATTATTCTTTTTAATTTCAAATTTTAATTTAAATTCTAGTTAACCTATAGGCAAAATTGGTTTGAGGTGTATTATCATAATTTTCTTCATTTTTTTCCATTTTGAATAGAAAAAAAGGAAAACTAAAAAATATGAGTGTACAAAAATTTTATTAATATATGCATATTTGACAAAAATATAAAATGTTCATGGAAGGGAAACACAGATTTGCAAATTACTCCTATAGAATGTGGGACTTAGAAGAAATGATAGTTGGAGCTTTAGTTGTAAAACGTGTTTTATTTCAAAAAACATAAACAAAACCAAAACAAAAGGCCAAAACAACTGACCAAATGAATAAATGACAAAACATGAAATAGTGACTACACAGGTATCTCATATTTTTGTCACTTTTCTATAATATTTTATTATCTTATTTTTAAAAATCAAATTAGTTAAAGGTAGCAAAACCTCAAGATATGTGAGAAATGCTAGTGTATTTGTCAACTATATTCAAATCTAGAAACAGATAAATTTATTATATAGGCAATTTTCAGATGGGCAGTGAAGAAACTTCTCAAAAAATTACTTTTTGGAAATCTGTTGCTAAAAATTACATATAGCTTTTTGAATCCTGATATGGTCATTGTGAGCATCTTTATAGAATCATTTCAAAGTATTTGAAAAAATGTCATCAGGATATGAATATTTATACTTAGAAAATTAAAAAGCTCAAGTTACACATGATTTTTGAATGAAAAAGTCATAAATTATTTAATCAACATACCTGGGATAACAGAACTAGAATTGAATAAATTATTTTTTAGTAGACCGTAATTATGAGGGGAGAAGAGAAGGAGAATGGGGTTCTTGAAATTATTAGGAGGCCTAACCATGTTACATTTCTGTTACTCATTTAAATATTGCCATGCATCTACCCCATGCATAAAGGATCTACGTGCTAAACCAGATTATTGGCTGAGATACTGGATCAGTGCTGCCAAGTTTACCAGAGATGAAGCCTATAGTATAAATGGAGAAATTAAAATGTAAAGGCATTCAAGGGGAAAACTTGGGAGAGAGGACTACATACAGCAAGAACAGAAAGTACAGTGGGCTTAAGAGAGAAGAATGTTTGGTGCCCGGTGGCTCAGTCTGTTAAGCATACAACTTCAGCTCAGGTCATGATCTCGCGTTCTGTGAGTTCGAGCCCCGCGTCAGGCTCTGTGCTGACAGTTCAGAGCCTGGAGCCTGATTCAGATTCTGTGTCTCCTTCTCTCTCTGCCCCTCCCCCAGCCACACTCTGTCTCTCAAAAATAAATAAATGTAAATTTTTTTTTTTAAAAAGAGAGAGAAGAATGTCTGGTGTGTAAACCCCAAGGATGCTGATGCACTTGAATCATAATGAAAAGTGGAATGGGAAGGAGTGTTATTGACAGGAGATGGATTAAATAGGAAGGGGCCAAATTATGTTGGCCATTATATTTAGGAACTTGAATATTTTTCAATTTGGAACGGAGATGTTATTAAAAGACTTTAAGCCAAAGAAGTGCCATAATTTGAAGTATGTTTATTTTAGCTGCAGAACTGAAAGAATGGGGACCATTAGAACTACTGCAAGTAGTCCAGATGAAAAATGATGGTGCCTTGGACAAAGATTAAATTAACAGAGATGAAAAAAGTAGACATATTGAAGATAAATTTAGGATCTCCAATATGTGAAAGGCAGTGCATCCCTGATGTTGTGCTAAGAAATCACTTTATTCATCAGTCATGCCGTTTTTTAATAAAACGCTTATCTATTTGTTCATTCATTCTACAAATGTGTATTGATCATCCACCAAATATTGGGCAATTTTCTACATCAGTAATAAAACATACGAGAATCTCTTTTATTCTAGTAAGAAGAGAGAGAGAATAAGCAAACACAGAAGCAAAGTAACATGTTTACTAAGAAAATTTCACAATAAGAAAGTGAAAAATGCCTGAGGGTAGGTGTAAAGGTAAAATCTAGTAAGGGAATAGAAATATCTGGTGGAGAAGGGAAATGACAGAGTAAAGAGGATTGTCAGGATGAGACTTCTTATGTAGATAACATTTGAGAATAGGATTATATGAAGTCAAGAAATTAACCATGTAGCCATCAGGGGGAAGCTTAAATTAGGCAGAGATATTAAGCAGGAAAAAGGGCAATGGACTAAAAGCCTAGAATTTTAACCACAGTCAAAGGAAGGTGCCTGAAGCATAAGAAAATGGGGAGAATGATAGGAGGTGAGGTCAGAGTGCACACAGGGAGGTCATTAACACTACATGTCCCTTGAGGCTATTGTAGGGGCTCTGGAAAAGTGGGTAGTCATCATAACATTTTGAGGAGACAGTGAAATTACTAAACATGTTAAAGAATGTCTATGGCTGCTGTATCAAGATAACATTTTTAGCAGAATGAGAAATTAGACAACTAGACAGATACCTTCTGAGATGCAGATGGTATTTAAATAATCAAGGAGAGGTGAGTTGTTGGTTACCTCCAAGGTAGTGGCTGTGGATGTGATAATAACTGGTCAGACTAAGAATATATCTTGAAGATACAGACAGTAGTGTTTCCTGATGTGTTGAATGTAGGGACAGGAAAGAAAGATATTAATATTGTGCTATGTATTATTTGTATTTATTATTATATTTTGGCTGCCATTAATTTAGATTAGGGAATTCTGGAGGGATTGGTTTTTCTTTCAAGGGTGAAATAAAGACAATTCCACTTTAAAGTTGTGAAATCAGATATATCTAAGTGGAGAGACCCAGTAATCGCTTAGATATAGAAGTTTGACGTTTAGAAAGGTTTGGGAGGAAGATGTAATTTACAGAGTTATTGTATGTGGCTAAAAGTTAGAGCTACGGGACTTGATGAGAAAATTAAGAAAGTGTATGGATCAAGTGCCTATATGAATTATTTGATCATGGCTTTAAAGTGAAACTACATTACCTAAGTAATAGAAAGTTGGGCTTGTACAGGGCTGTGGTATTGGTGAGAAAATATGAATAAATGATAGTGTGGAAAGGCATATGCAAAAGACACTTGTTTCCAGCTGTGTTCCATATACTCTTTGCATGCTCTTATTTCATCATTTTGCTCAGCAGTGCCACCACCACTATCCAAATGCAACTTTCTCCTCATTCAAATTAATGCTGAAATTGCTTCTCAGGTCTGGATTGTCTGATTTTCTTCTTCAAGGGAATATTTTTTCATCTCATTTTATTTCTGATATGGTGTACCCTAATATAAAGATAAATAAATAAAGTTTATCTTTTTTTTAAGGTTACCATGTCCCCAGCCAAGGCTAAGAACAAAACAAAACAAGACATATATGAATAAATAACTGCTTAGCTCTTACTAACAAAAAAACTGCATCATTTTCTTAAATACTTGAGCAAAAGATTTTTGCAAACACTTCATAACTTATATTAAATAGGGATGGAAGAAAGACTTAATTTTGTTTTCTTATGCTTTGTTTTTAGTACTAAAACAAAATGATCTGCTCAAGTATTTATTGTAAAAGTTTTTTTTTTAATAAGAGTAATGCCAGTAAAGTTTACCTGTTTCCTTTAATATATAAAGCCCGTATTTTTTTTCTTACTCACTTTTTTCTACTATTTTTAAATTTAATTTCAGTATATTTGATATACAATGTTATATTAGTTTCAAATATACGATATAGTGATTCAACAATTCTGTATGTTACTCAGTGCTCATCAATATAAGTGTACTCTTAATCACAATCACCTCTCACCCATCCTCCCACCTAATTTCATCTAGTAACCATCAGTTTGTTCTCTATAGATAAGAATCCATTTTTGGTTTTGTTTTTGTTTTTAGGTGTGTCTCTTTTTCTTTCTGTGTTTATTTGTTTTCCTTAAATTCCACATATAAGTGAAATCATATGGGATTAGTCTTCACTGACTGGCTTACTTCACATAGTATTATACTGTGGTCCATCCATGTTGTTGCAATTGACAAAATTTCATTTTTTATGGTTGAGTAATAATCCATTTGTGTGTGTGTGTGTGTGTGTGTGTGTGTGTAAACCATATCTTCTTTATCCATTCACTCATGTCATCTATTGATGGACACTTAGACTGCTTCCATGCCTTGGCTATTGTAACTAATGTTGCAGTAAACATAGGGGTGCACATATCCTTTCAAATTAGTGTTCTTGTATTCTTTGGGTAAATACCCAGTAGTGCAATTACTGGGTCATATGGTAATTCTATTTTTAATTTTTTGAGAAACCTCCAGAGTGGCTCCACCAGTTTTCATTCCCACCAACAGTTCATGAGGATTTCTTTTTCTCCTCATCCTCACCAACCCCTGTTACTTCTTGTGTTTTTTATTTTAGCCATTCTGACAGGTGCAAGGTGATACCATATTGTGGTTTTGATTTGCATTTCCCTGATGATTAGTGATGTGGAACATCTTTTCATATCTCTATTGGGAGCCTGTCTTTTTTAAGCTCACTGTATGGTATTTTCTGGATAGCATTTTACCTTAATATTGTTACTAGAAATATTTTTTTAATAAATGTCTATTAAAATTTTGTACTTTTTTCTATAAAATTATAATTTCATGGCTCATTTGACATATAAATCATAAAAGATACTTTAAAAATCTATATAACAGGGACATTAGGATAGAATTTAAAATCTCTAGGACACCTGAGTGGCTCAGCCGGTTGAACGTCTGACTCTTGATTTTTGACTCAGGTCATGACATCACATTTCTTGGGTTCAAGCCCTGTATTGGGCTCCATGCTGACAGCACAGAGCCTGCTTGGGATTCTCTCTCTCTGCCCCTTCCCTGCTCATGCTCTTTCTCTCTAAAAATAAATATTTAAAAAAACTCTAAATATTTCTGTTCATCACACACATACACACACACTTCATTTCTTCTCTGAATTCGCAATAGCATTAGTTCTGCCACCTGATTCAAAGGACATTTGTATTAAAAGTTGTGCATCCATTGAACTTGCCTCATTTATTAAACAGTAAGTCGGTAAGTACCAGGGACTATGCATTTCATACTTGAACCACATCTTTTAAACATCATTACTTGTGTTGGTTCTTACCCAATAAATCATTTCAAATGAATTAAGAAACAAATTCGGATATTAATATTACCCCAGAATTTCCTGATCATGTTCTGGAAATGGAATTTCTTCCCCTTATGTTAATGTTCTAATATTTTTCTGGTGGTCATTGATGTGGTTGAAGTGTTAGGGTTGGGAGCTAATGGCCAAGAAAGAATTCTTGTGACGTTTCAGCACAAAAGGTGGTTTTATTAAAGTATGGGGACAGGACCTGTGGACAGAGAGGGCTGTACTGGGGTTGTGATGGGTGACTGATTATATACCTTCAAGTTTGGAGGGGGTTAGGGATAGCATAAGTCTCTAAGCATTTTGGAAACAAGGTGTCCAGGATCTTGAGGATGCTAGCTGTTATTAGGAAAAGGTCATTTGTTACTGTCTAGTAAAACCTCAGTAATGAGACACTCCAGATGTATATCAGTGGGCCATAAGCTTGGAGTATAATTGCCAACATATATCTTGGAGAGGGGGATAGAGATAAAGGAAGTTTCCAAAGGAATTTTTGTATGTTGAAGTAGACTTATAGGATCCTGGGGGATTGGGCTAAGATTGTCTTTTGCCCTTAGCAAAGTGTCAACATCAAGGCAAGTGAACTTCCACAGGAAAGTCACTCTGCCTGTTTTAAGGACTTGTCAATGGGCTATAGGCAGTTAGGAGGTTTAATTTTTCATTTGCCTTTGTTTTCCCCATCAGTCATCATAGTAAACTACTCCTTCTCATATAACCCAAGCTACAAATTTTTCTATTTATTGTTGGTATGGGCAATACTTCTTTGAATATGTTGATCTAATAGCTTGTAAATTGGTGTCTTGTAGAAAATAAACTATTTTGAGGTTGATATGTGTGACTTATGCGAAAACAAGTCAAAACATGATATTGATTGGCAATTGACACGATATACCTTATTGAATGATGGCAGTATTCTAGATCTTCATCTGGATGGTAGTTACAGTAATATAAGTGAATATATTTGTAAAATTTATCAAGCTAAAGACTAGTTTGTGAACTGTATTGATTTTTATACCTCATTAATAATAAAATAATATGTAAGTTTAAACTAAATAACAACTACAACAGAAACTGTGATCGAGTTACTTTCGCAAAATGTGCTCATCAGTGAACTGGGATATAGCATAAACATAACTTTCAGTGGCACAAGTGTTTTGTTTTGTTTTGTTTTGTTCAGATCTGTTTGAGACTTAGTTCTGCCACATGCTTCTGGTGTGGTTTTGAGAAAGATTATTAATCTATCTGAGCTATTTTTTACTACCTATAATATAAGAATAATGAAATATCCCACCTCATAGGGTGGTTATGATATTTGAATAGATGACGTAGATGAAGTCTAGTTGCTATCTTTGCCTTCAGATTTAAGATAAGAAAATAAGACATGGCTGAAAACTGTATTCCCTTAAATATCTAATAATTATTATTTAAAATTATTTGAGATATTCTGACTAGTGGAGTAAATTCTCCTAAAAACAAAGAGATAAGATTAGCATAGAATCATAATCACAAATATAATTGACACAACTTAAAATAATACCTGAAAACATTAATCTTCTTGAAGTCAATTTTAGAATAATGAAAAGCTGCCAAGACCCATATTTTATTTCACCCTCATCAAATTTCCAATCCTTCAGTGTTTTTCATGTCACTCAAAATGACGGAGTTTGAGTTCTACTTTGTCAAGATGGAGCATACGGTATGTAGTCTCTATCAACTAAGGGAATCTAAAAGTAAAAAGAATCAATGCACCCCTAACATTTCATTATTTTTCATGGAAAATTACATTCCTCGGGCAGTTTTGGCTATCCAATATATAAACAGATACTCTGTAATAAAATTTAAAGAATAATTAAAGAAAAATGTATTAAGTCCTTTCCCATTTAAGATGCAAAATGAGAAAAATAAGCACAGTTTTTCAGGTTAGAAACTATCTCCATATTTGTTTAATGTTAATCTCCAGGCAAAGGAAGTGAGATAATGCAAATTGAAATAATTCGATAAAGTCCTTAGGTAATTGTTTAAAAAATGAAAGTTTACTGTTTCAGTTATGTTGAAAAAATTATGTGGGATCCATAACATCTTCCTTTAGATAGCTTGAAAAACAAACTCAAAATATTTTTGTTATTCCTGTAAGTTGCAAATATTACATGAATAAGGACTTTTAACAATACAGAAGTGATTACCTGGCTTCCTTTTATAAAAGCTCTTAAAGTTTAATATGTATGTGAGTTAAACAATATTCAAAATGCTTCTCTCCTTATAACAAGAATAGTCTTATCTTTATTTTTTATATTCAGAAGCAAAAATGTGTATTATTCAGGAGAATCAAGGCAAAAGTATGAAGTAGAAAAATAATATTCCAAAAAGGATGTGATAAATTCACAAATATCAATCTATGTATTATTTAAAATGAAACACCTTTCCCCCTCCCATCCCCTTAAGGTGACTTGATAAATAATGGAGAATAAGAGAGACTTGGTAATTTCCAAGAATCTAAAAGTGTCTGAGGGGTCATCTTACTTTATTATTTGTTTATTTTAATCGATGGCCTTCCCAGACTCATAATAATCAGGTAAAACTACTTATTATTATGACTATACTTATGACTTATACTGTGGCCTATACTTATGTATCAATATATAAAACATCATTGGCATATTTATAGGTAAAGAAGTAAATTTGAATAGGAGGCATCATTACACATTTATTAACTAATGGTAGCTGTATCAGTTGAGATGTAAGTTTTGTTGCAATTAAAAAATGTTCTTAAAATCTTTGGTCACCACAATGAAGTTTTATTTCTTGCTCATGATCCTGTCAGCTGAAAATTGGCCATAGATCTGCTTCATATGATCTACATTCCAGGATGCAGATGATAAGGTAGTCTCTCTCTGGACATCTTTAAATGGGAAAAGAGAAGGGCACCTGAGTGGCTCAGTTGGTTAAGCCTCTGACTCTTGCTTTCTGCTCAGGTCATGATCTCAGGGTTCATGAGATTGAGCCCCGCATTGGGCTCTGTGCTGACAGCACGGAGCCTGCTCGGGATCCCCCACCCCACCCCCCGTGCCCTTCCCTCCCCTCTCAAAATAAATAAATAAACTTTTTAAAAAAAAAAAAGGGAAAAGAAGGATGGAGAGTCACACACTGGTATTAAAGCTAATGAAGCCATATGGGTCTTTAAGTTCAACATGATGGACATAAGCAATCCTCCCACCGAGTGGACCAGGAAAGGAAGGAATCAGAATATTTGGAGACAATATCATATCTAACTCAGTACTTTAGCAATTATTTTACTTTATACTACTTAGTGTACAAGTAAGGAAATAAGCCAGGAATACAAGAAACATGTCCAATAATGTAACTATTTAATGATAGTGTCTGTCCTAACATGCACAGGCAGTCATGCTCTTCTTTCTCTTAAGATCAGAAAAATAAACCTAAATGTTATCAGAAATTGTCCATCATCTTTTTGTGCAGAGGGAAAGCTGGAATAAAGAAAATGGCACAAAATATGTCTTATGATACCATTATTAAATAAATTATTGATAGCAATATATTCACCTTGAGTTTTTTTATTCATTGAGTGAATTGCCTTTCCTTGTTTTCATGTATAAACAATGATTCCTGGGTGCCTGGGTGGCTCAGTTGGTTAAGCATCTGACTTTGGCTCAGGTCATGATCTCAGGGTTCGTGAGCTTGAACCCTGCTTCTGGTGAGCACGAGCCCCGCTTGTGTTCTCTTCCTCTTTCTCTCTTTCTCTGTGCCCTGTGGGATTCTCTCTCTCTCGCTGTTTCTCTCTGCCCCTTGCTCACTTGTGCCCTCACTCTCTCTCTCAAAATTTTTTTTTTTTCTCGGGAAGAAAAATTCTGATGAGAAATAAATGATATTCTATGGGAAACCATATGTTCATACGCGAAATTGTTCTATAACTCTAGAACTCTTTCACCCTTTAGTCTATCTAAACTTCGTACTTTCTCTAAGAGCAGGTATGTCTTTTGAGCTTCTCTGTCTTCCACACTATCCTGAATTGCCATAATTACTCATATTGTTATGTAACGTGTGTGTGTGTGTGTGTGTGTGTGTGTGTGTGTGTGTGCATGTGTGGTGTATGTGTGTGTGTGTGTTCCATGTGTTCACAGCAAGTAGATATCATATACATTGAAGGAAAGATCATGGTTCCATTCAGCTGTGAACATAAAATAGGTAATAGATATTCTATAAATATGTATCCAGTTGTTAATATTGTATACCTTGCATTAACACAAAAATAATTTAATACTTTGGTTAGCTGAAAACACTGATAAGTCATAATGAAGGGAAAATAAATACTATTCTCAAAACTGCACAATTTTTATAACAATTTTTGATATAAATTGAATTTTTTAGAAAAATTAAAATATTAAAATTATTTTTTCATAGATATATAATGGGTTGATGAAGGTTTATTAAAATAGGCTCAGAGGGCCCCCTGGGTGGCTCAGTCGGTTAAGTTTCCGACTTTAGCTCAGGTCATGATCTCATGGCTTGTGAGTTCGAGCCCCACATTGGGCTTTGTGCTGACAGCTCAGAGCCTGGAGTGTACTTCCAATTCTGTGTCTCCCTCTATCTGTCTCTCCCCTGCTTTCTCTCTCTCTCTCTCTCTCTCTCTCTCTCTCTCTTTCAAAAATAAACATTAAAAAAATAAAATAAAATGGGCTCAGAAATATGTATTTGACTCAGTTCTGCCTAATTTAACTATATGAACAGGTGAGGTCTTTAATGTTCTTATTTTAGTTTCTTCATTGATATAATGATAATGAAGAAACTAAATTACATTACAATTACTTTTGTCTCACATATATATATATAATCTATAACTAAAGAGCTAGTAGAATCTTATCTTTTTGGAAAAAAAAGGATGCACTTTGCTTAAGGCATAAAGCCACACATTTATTGTTCTCCTAAACAATATAACAAGAGACTTTATTTGTATTTCAGAAGTGCAAAATAAAAATTCCAAGACAAATTTTACTCTTCCTATGCAATCAGCACCACTGTAATCGTGTTTTGCAATGAAAACTGAATGCAAAATAAGAAATAATATATTATAATCTAATATGTTGATGAGCAGTGTTTTTATGAGCGCTTATCTTAATTTTATTCAATTTTATAGTAAAACATTATTAACTACCCATTATAATAAACACATAGTGAAATAGCCAATGATAATGAATAGTCTCTATATATTTGACAAATATATATTTTAATCAGAAAATAGTTATAGGCTACAATTGTTGGATAGTGAAATCAATTAAATTCTCTTTGATAGGTATTTTACTATGCACATCATACAACAAGCACTTTTACACATATTCCCTGATTTAACTCAACCTGTTGTTCATCATACTGCACCACCATAAACAACTCTATTATGCTCTCTCCTCTGTCTTCCAAGAAAAATGCTTTCCGTAAGCTCAACTATTTCTGCCAATATCAGTTCAATAACAACTTTGTGGGCAAGGTAGTTCCTAGTCCATAATGAACAACTCAAGTTGTATATTCACTTGATAACCAATAATCTGATTTTCATTTTCTTCCAGATCCCGGTATCATCCTAGGTGCTGTTTCTTAAAAGAATAATGGTTATCTATAGAAGAGTTTGAGTTTACTCCTAGGCTCTAGGGTTTCTGTTCAGATTTACTGATGATTCTCTAGACCTCATTAAAGCACTCCCTTTTGCCACAGGTCCTTTTAGTTCATTGTTGTTTTATAAGTTACAGGTTCAGAGTAGTGTCTATAATTTCTGGATCTGCTACAGAGCTTCCCTTGTTCTAGGCCCTACACCAAGATGGCAGTCTTCATGTTACCCAGTAAATGTCCCAGAATAGCTCACTTAAACATAGTATGTTGCCTCCAAAACCCAAGCAGGCCCACTGAGCTCTCTGCATCTGTATTAATGACAGGCATTGCAAAGTGCAACATTTTTTTCTTCGCTTTAGAAGGGATATCCTGACATACTCTTGACCACAAGACCCAAACTACTAAGAGTGTGGGTCCCTGAATTCCTTTTGTGTTTCTCTCTCAGTCTGTAACGTAACTTATGCTACCAAAGCATCTGTGTTATTTTTCCTTTTGTCAGGTCTATTGTCAACAAAATAGTGAAACAGTGTGCTACCCTGCGGGACATCAAGAAGATAAAAATTTTAGCAGCTTAGGTCTATGGCAGATTGCAGAGTTGACATAGAGCTGAGGTGTGAAACTGAACGAATACTGTTGTCTGCTAGGTAAAAGTGAACTGCTTCTGGTCTTTTTTCCAAATCACTGTGGAGTTAAATGCATTTGCTACATCAGCAGTCACATATCTGACCACAGGGTTTTGTTGATTTGCTTCAGTATTTATACCGTATTTGGAACAACAGCTTAAAATATGATCATTCTTCAAGGTTTATCTGCTTTCTTTACAGGTAGTTGGAGTTGGGGTAGATATCATGAAACTTTGAAAATGGCTTAAAATTTCTGGGACATATTTAGTGACAATAAATATCATCTTCTCTTTTGTTCATTTAATATCTAGTGGCCATTGCTTATTTAATAGAGAAGTGATGGTAAGCTCAATAAGACTCTAATGAGAATTTAGCAATGAGATGTGTTACCATTATCCAGAGGTAATTTCAGTATTTTCTTCAAGAGTAAATTCCTACACAATGGAATCATGCAACAATAACTGGCATTATTATGCCAAAGTTAATAAATATATTTTAATTCCTAACCTAATCCTAACTATATTAGGATTTCATGTATTGCATAGTTCCTTCTATAAATAAAAATCAATTACCCCCAACTCCATCTGAATCCTTCCTTTCATTTCTTTTTTGAAAGCCTTAAATAGTACCTTGTTTATCACCCACTTAATGAAAGCACGCATTTTACAATATCTCTGAAATATATTCAACCAATATTCACTGAAAACACACATGAGTTTGTGACACAAATATCAATCTGTATCATTGATTATATTAATCACAGTTTGCACAGTATAATCTTTCTAGAACCAAGTTCAATATGCTTGGATAACTATACTTATTTAGCAATAACTATACATATTTAGCAAACTGAACAGAAACCTTATTTAGCTTGAATAACAATACATTTCTTGGTTTAGTTATAAAAAGAGTAGGTCAAAGAGTCAAATCCTCATATATTCTTGAAGCTAGGGAATGATAACTGTCCAGTTATTCACCCATTTCATCAAACACATGTCCAACCATTGACAATATTTTTTGGCATTCATTTCTTGGATGTTTCTTTTTTTAAAACCATGTCTGTCCTATTATCTGATGTACAAAAATGTAGATGTATTAAAAAAAGTATCAGATTATTTCTGCAACTTTCCCAACAAAAGTATTATTTCCTTACATACATACATTTTCAATTGCCGAGTAGGAGACTATAGCCCAATGCACACGTGCACAAACACACACACACACCCCACTGAATCCCATAGGCCTAACTATACCCAGCGACTAAAGAATGAACAAGATTTCACCAATGTAGACTTTCTAGTGTCATGTTGGATCACAGCTTATTTCTCTCCCATGAGCACACTGATTGATGATCCCTAATTTCTCTCATCCTAATATAACTGTATGGTATACATGTTAATTTTAACTTGTGGCGCTTTGTGAGTCAGTTGCTGTAAGATGACACCTATCATAGTTTAGATTGGCCATAATGTTCCCATAGTTATATATCTCCAACACATGTAGTTACTGACCATTGAAATGTATCAATTTCTGTTGCAAGCAGTATACCAATGAATTCCTCCTGAGTTCTCCTTCATCTCCTGCAGTTACTGGAAGCAGGATGTTCTATCAGTTTAGTAATATACTCCATTTACACATTGTTTCATCGTCTTCTGTGCCAGTTTCTCATGTGGTCGGTACTCTGAAAGAACAAATACTCCCTCTAGTGTCCCACACTAGGTTAAAACGTTTTCTCATGCAGGGTGAGGCTTCAGGGAAACCAACAGTTCCATAGGCCCAAAGTGCCTTTTTTTCATTGTGAGGCCATCAAATTGGGACCTGTTCAGTTTTTAACCCCACAAAGGCTATTGTCACTGGGTACCTGTGATATGGGTGCAATTCAAGAAAGTTGTAGGTGCATCCAAAATTAGTCTGGATATTTAAGGTTCAACATATTCAACTGCTAAGTGCTGTTCTTTATGAGTGTGACGCAAGCCCTCTTATATTCATCTTTGTATGTATGAATCATTAGTGATTTGAGATCATGTTAGTATCCTCCCTCTGATTATAAAAACTTCTCTTTACATAATGTTCTATCCACACTCAGGTTTGGTGTAGTCATAACAGAAAAGTAGACATACTGTTGTGTTTACTTTTATCCCAGGAGCTCATTGTAGTACACATCATTAGGATGATGCAGTTGTTCATTGGTAACTGCCAGTCACATACATACAAATTGCAGAATTTCTTTCAAGATTAAGAAATTCATTACAAATATTACAAAACTTTTGTAAAAATTTTAGAAAATAATGCAAAATATTTGTAACATAAATGTTATAAATGTGATAGAAAAATATGACCCAAATTATAATGCCAGTCTGCTGTTATCCAGGTAGACTCCAAATGACCAAAGTAGAGTACTTATGTAAATCTTAAGGTTTGGTTCTTTCAGTATAAGCCATGATTCAGAATCAAAATAATGAGAAATAGATAAAAGTTTTATTCTCTTTCTGTCAGATACTTTTTTTTTGAAGTGGATGATTGTATTCTTTCTGGCATCTTCACTCACTTGCTTTAATCATCTTTTTATCCTGGACATTGACAAAGAAACACTTGGGCACCTTGATAGGTGTTTGTTGCATTGATGACTTGAATATTGAATGATGTAGAGAATTTTATTTCCCAATTTCATGGTAAATCAAGAATGTTTTTACTGTAAATTTTATAAATTTATAAAGTTTTGAGATGTGTGTGTATATATAGAAATATAATGTGTGTGTAGATCAATTATGTTTCATGGAAATGTTATACTTTTTGTTTTATAAACTTTACCAGATCTTAATTATTATCCCAGAGATCCATAGAAATATTTTTGATTGAATGTTATTCAATGTGTGTGTGTGTGTGTGTGTGTGTGTGTGTGTGTGTGTAGTGTCTCAATAAAAGTGAATACAGGAAGTCTTTTTAACTCTGTAAAAGGCAGGTACATCTCATAGCTAGTAATGACAGACACAAAACTGATATTACTAATTCTGTTACTGTTTCAAAGCATAACTTTGATGAAAATTTTTAAATTTGATTATCATCACCCCTTTGGGAAAAGCTTATAATGTTTTTTCTAACTTTAGATAAATAATACTGAAAACAGTTGATACAAATGTGATGTTTTAGCTATCCCTCCTTAATTGAACAATAGTTTTTGAATTTTAATTATTTAGGTCTGTCTTTTGTTTAACTATAATCATATGATCAAACAAATCTATGTATCAGTCTTTTAAATATAAAAACTAGGTTGTTTGTATACCTTAGGAGGAATTAATATAGAATTTCACTTTGTTGTAACTAGAAACTTTATTAATATCATAATATCATAAAAATTTTTCAAAATTAATTTAGCAACTGAATACTTAAATGATATATTGCAAAGCAGTGTATGCATTTTAAATGTTCAACAGAACACTACTCTAACCTTTAGAAGTAGAGGAACACAGAACAGTGTTAATTATTCTAGTTTGGTACATCTGTAAATATTCAGTTTCTTTTTATTTAGCTAATAAGTATAGCCTCAACTTGACATATTCATGATACAGAAATAAAATCAAGGTAGAACATTATTCTGATTTTTTTCCATCAACGAGTGGAAATGTTAGTATTTATCTTACAGGGGCACCTAGGTGGCTCAGTCAGTTAAGCATCTCACTCTTGGTTTTTGCTCAGTTCATGATTTCACGGTTTCATGAGTTTGGGCCCCAGGTCTGCTCTGGCAGCACAGAGCCTGCTTGGGATTATCTCTCTCTCCCTCTCTCTGCCCCTCCCCAGCTAATGTTGTCTCTGTCTCTCTCAAAATAAATAAATAAACTTTAAAAAATATTTTTCTTATAATAATTTATAAATAACCCATGTTAATATTTATTATAATATACCTGCATTTTCTCACATATTTTCCGGATCTTTTCTTTTAATCATGTTGGAAATTAACTGCAGTAATAAAGAGAATGCATTTAAATATTATCGGAGCAATGGACTAATAGAAAAAAAAATTGTGTGACATTAAGACCATTTTATAGTTAATGCCACATAACATTAGGGCAAAATGTTCAAACTATATTAGAATAAAGTAAATTTTACAAATAAGTCACCTACAAGAGAAATAGGTCTTAATACATCCAAGTTGATTAAAGTAATATCAGTAACAGCTAAAGTTAATGTAAATTTATAGAATATTATACCCTGGCTTTTCCATCGCTCAGAATATACTTTAAATTGATATATACTTTAGTTAATACAAAATGCAAAGTTGAAGTGGAAAACAAGGTACCCAGCACATACACAGAATAAAAGATCAACAATTCTTAGGCTGTAGAAATTAAAATTGATTCTGATGTCCAATTAACCCACAACTTGATGATTCACAACTTGAGGAAATATTCAGCATATTAATTTGTTCTCATTTCCTTGTGTTAACGAAACAGTTTCCAGCTACAAAATGAATCTCTGAAACTGATTAGAGTACTGATTAAAAAAGGACATGGTACAGTTTTGTTTTGTTGTAGGTTTGAAATGGAGAGCAATGAGCAAAACTGTGAGTTCAAATAATCTCCTAATTTATCTTAGTATTCAACTGGAACAAAATAAAATATTGTCTACTTTAAGTCATTATACTGATTTGACCAAGTTTAATTTTACATGAGAGGACAGTAGTTGAATACATTGGTAGAAAATTACTTAAATTAGAATAGAACTTAAATATCAGGGAATATAAATGAGAATAAACTGCTTTTTAAATTTTTTTTTCCAATGTTTTTTATTTATTTTTGGGACAGAGAGAGACAGAGCATGAATGGGGGAGGGGCACAGAGGAAAGGGAGACACAGAGTTGGAAACAGGCTCCAGGCTCTGAGCTATCAGCCCAGAGCCTGACGCGGGGCTCGAACTCACGGACCGCGAGATCGTGACCTGGCTGAAGTCGGACGCTTAACCGACTGCGCCACCCAGGCGCCCCATAAACTGCTTTTTAAAGGATGTCAGTAACTTAGGGGTACCTGGTGGCTCACTCAGTTGAGCATCTGACTTCGGCTCAGGTCATGATCTCTTGGTTCAAGCCCCACATTGGGCTCTGTGCTGACAGCTCAGAGCCTGGAGCCTGCTTACAATTCTGTGTCTCCTTCTCTCTCAGCCCCTCCCCTGCTCACACTTTGTTTCTGTCTCTCAAAAATAAATAAATGTTAAAAAAATAAATAAAAAAAAGATATCAGTAACTAAATCAAATAAATTTCATGGTGTATTTTCAATATACTAATTTCGACATCCATAATTCAAAGAGGAAAAGCACCTTGTAGTTTTGAGCCTATGAATTACATACATAGCACATGAAAATATGTTGCCATATATACAACATATGACAATTGCTTTGCAAAAAAAAATTCCCACTCAAAACATTTTCGATTCCTTATTTTAATGTAAATTTCTCTAATCAGAGTGGAATTTTTAAGAAAGGAACATTAAAAAAATAAAAACCAACCAATTAATATTTATGTCTTATAGTCCAAAGACAGATTTAGGAGAATAATTAATATATTAAATATGGGTACTTAAAACTTAGTTATGACTTCTTATAAAATATCTTTCTGTGATTTTTCTAAATCAAATTTATTTCTAAATATTACTTAATTTCTATACTCAGAGTACATTAGTAGAAGCCCTACTCCTTTTAACTCCATAAAAATTTCTAAATAATTATGAATATATAATTTATTAAAATACCCATTAGTATTAATGAGATTTCATAAAGTAACTGAAAAACACCCCCTATTTTAGTGTTTTGGAGTAGATTCATAATAGAGAATAGACCTCTTTGCAGTGATCATAATAGTTTAAGTAATATTATAATTTTTTACTAGATCATTTGTTTAAAATTTTTTCCAAATTTCTCTTTTTCTTAGCCAGTTTTTCTTCTTATTAGCTTCCTATGTTCTTTCAAATCATGTTACAGAGTTGTGGTTTTCTTGTATTTTGGACTCTGTAGAGCCATTGTTTTCCTAAAGGATCCTGCAAACTCTGTAATAAATAAATCATATTCAGATATTCCTCCAGTGATTCAAGTTCTTGCTGATACTGCTGTATTTTGCATATTTTTGATAGGTACTCTGCTGTTTATTTGTTTTCTTTCCTAGTTATTCTTTTTCTGAATGAGTAACAGTCTGGCCAGGGCAGGTGTTTACCCAAAGAGTTAGTGGCCCCAGGACCATCACAAAACAGTTGAAAGTTGGCCGAGGTTTGAATCCTATTTCTTAAAACATTAACTTGGAGTAACTCCAAAAAAAATGAGTTTCTTCTGGTTTCACTGACTGTGCCTCTGATAATTTTTCAAGAATCAGATTTATTAGGTGACTTTTCTTTGCCAAAATATTATCTAATTTACGTCAGGGCTTGCTTTAACATTATGTATGGAATCCAAAGATTTGGCATTGGTCATTACACATTACACTAGAATCTACTCACTTTAAAGTGATTCTTGAGACTATTCACAATGCATTTTGTCTCAAAGTTTAGCCAGTGTTCTTTGGTGTCTCAAGCCCAAAGTTTCTGTATAATTTCTTTGTTTTCCTTAGTATTTTTTACTGTCTCTACATTCTAAACTATTTTACTGTGACTTTTGAAATTACCTCCTTATATCCAATAAAATTCCCCATCCTCAATCTCTCTGAATTTTCTTTTCCTGTTACATATCATAACTAACATGGTTTTACCCCAAGGGCACCAGTTACTATGAACCTATTTAAGTAGTGATTATTTGCTTTATCACAGTCCCTGTGAAATTAAAAGAAAAAGATCTATTTATACCTATATAGGGACTGACACAGATAGGGATGTACAGATTGTATAGATGAAGATATGTATTTATTCTAGCATCTCATACCAATTTATCACTGAAAAAATATAGAAAAATACTTCTTGATCATCGTTCTTCTTTAAACATAAAATCTCTCTTTCTTGCTAGCCAATGTATATCTCTGTACCCTATTTCCATACATCTCAAGGACATTCAATATCTCTCTTGCAAATGTATTTTCTCACTTGTTTTTAAAGATAAAAAAAATCTAAAAAGTTATATCTACCTCTCCAAATACAATATATTTCTTTCTTCTTAAAATTCACATTTATCAAAATATTTTATTTAACTACCATCTTCTTTCCTCACTCTCTACCAACTTCTGTATCAGTTCTCTGGAACTCCTGTAATTTTATAAAGATTTTTCACTTCCATGTTACTTCCCAGCAGATTTTGTACTTACTAATTAAATACGCTGTCCTTTTGGTAATACTCTATTCCTTAATAGCTGAGCCGGGTTTTCTCTTGGTTTTCCTTTTCTGACTCTTTTGCTGGCTAATGCTATGCTATCTAGATATAAAATGTGGAAATCCTCAAGGTTTATTACAGACTCTCTGCTCTCCTGAATTTATAACCTTTGCCTAGGGAATTTATACACACTCAGACACACAGCGATCCATACCTACCCCTATATTTTCCAATTCTGCAAATGAATCACAAATGTATACCTTAATCAACTGTCTGTTCACCAAACCTTCATATCCCAACTACCTGTTTGGCATATATTTTTTTAATGTCTTGGAGTTAATTTAAGCAAGCTCAACATACTCAGCTGGGAATTAATGATCTTCACATAAACCAGTCTGCTCTCTGTTCCATTGGATAGCATGCCTTTACAGTTTCACATGCCAGAAGTGAAACACCACTCTTGCTATCGTGCCTTTGTTTGTCTCCTCCATTCTGATCACTGAGTCATGTCAGTTTTACCTGCTAAATATCTCTGACCTTTGGACTCTCCACCTGCCCACTTTACTCTTAGTTCTTTTTATGTCTCTTGCCTGAATACTGCCATAGGATCTAATTAGCCAACTGGCATGTAAAATAGTCCTTGCCCAATGTGTTTTCATATTGTGGCCAGGGTTCTCTTCCCAAAGTATGAAACTATTCAAGGTGATCCTCTGCATAAATCCCTCTAATGTATTCCTATTGTGTTTTGGATAAATATGGAACTTCTAATTTGGCCAGAAAAGCTCTATATTGCCTGATGTCATTCCTGCTTCTCTCGCACTCCTGCCATGAAGTTGTTCTTAATTTCTCACTCACATGATATCTCCATCCATCCAGGGCCTTTGACAGTTTCTTCTCTCCACTGTCTAATTAATGTCTACTTATTGTTCACATCTCAAATCAAATTTTACTTTTGTCAAAGAACCATTTCTGACTTTCCTGACTGCATTAAATATCTCTATTATGGGGTCATTATTTGGAACACTTGTTGGTATTTAAATGCTAATTTCCTTCAATTGATTTTAAGATTTGTAGCTATCTTTTGCAACTGTACCAGTAATAAAATAAAGGCAATGGATCCTGTCTGCTCTTGCTTTACCATAATTTCCCCATGCCAGGATCAGTGCCTCACATATCACTGGTACTTTGATAAACACTTTTTCAGTTAATGAATACCTGATGAATGAATGAATCATTGAACACACATTACTTTTTAAGATTATCACTGTTTTACATAACATACCCACAAGTTTTCCCGACAGCCCTTCATATTCTTGAAAATAGGACACCTCAACCAGTCTCTCACTTTCTCTGGCCATGTGACACACTGGGAGGTGGATTTCCCCAATGTACATAAATAGAAGTTGCTGAAGGAGTGTATAATTTGCTGTTGGACTTACAAATATCAGAATGCCCTAAAGTTTTAGTCTATTCCTTTGTGCCTGGTGTTAGATGCAGTCAGTCTTAGAAGCTTTTCTGAACTTGTTATAGTTATCTTTATGTTCTGATTTAAATTCCTTTTAAATAGCTGTTGAAATGAACTTAATCCTTATTTATTCAGCATATAGTGAGTCCAGGGGTATTGTGTTTTTGTTACTCTTCTAGGCTCTGGACAAAGATTGAGTTAAAATTAAAAAAAAGAAAAAGAATGCCACTGATTTCATGGAGGTACATTATTATGGAAGAAGAAGAAATTGACATGTAAATGAAATGATGCAACAGGCTATTAAAATAATAAAGAACTAATCAGCATAAGAATAAAGAGTCATTGAAAAGGATGTTGTTTAAAAGATTAGCCAGAGTGTCTTTTCTAGTAAGACACTGGAGTAGAGTCCTCAATGAAGGGATGTAATAAACCATAAGGACTCCTATGGAAAACTGGTTATATAAATATGGTAGGTGTGGGGTAAAGTGAATGATAGAGTGAGTGGTAACAGTTAAGGTCAGAGCAGTAGCCAAAACAAGATTATCTAGAAATGTGTAAGCCATGAGAGTAACTTTGCATTTTCTTCTCAGTACAATGGAAAGACATTGGAGAATTTTGAAAAATTAAGTGTATAGGACTTGTATTTTAAAAGAATATTTTGACTCTTGCATGGAGTGAACATTAGAGGTTAAGTGGGGAGTAGGGAAAATCACTTTGGGAACTGTTATAAGAGGTAAAGAGGGAGCTGTTGCTTAAAGTAGAATGGTAGTTTGGGGTCAGTGAGAAGGAGTTGAATACAGAGTATATACACTCTGAGGATAGAGCCAACAGGATTTGTTGATGCATTGCATTATGGGTGTGAAAAGAGTTTAAACACAACTTCACAAATAAAAAAATGCTTTTGTGCTTTCATTTTGTTTTTCCTCTATAATATTTTTCTTATTTCATACTAGTTGGATTTTTTTTCTTTTTTACAAATGATCAAATCTTATGTCTATCAATTTAATCAAATTCAGTTTTCTAATTTTTGTCTTTATCTCATTATTTTTGTCTCTTTTCCAATATATTATTTTGATTCTGATATTACTGTTATTCTTTTCCAAATTTCTGGTTATTTTAAATAAAATGTTTTTATCTGTCTTGATTAACCATATGCCACATCATTAATAACAAGAAGAATAGCTTAGCTTAAATACAGCATCATTAAGCATAGTCTGCAATCAAAAATATTTATTGACTAGTTTTACCATTTCAAATAGAAGGCAATTCTCAGTGTTACCTACTTGCCATTATAGCTGCCTATAAATTAATGAGTTTTCCAAACTAGAAGCCAGGCTTCTGGAAATGATTGCGAAGTTATAAATGAACTAACATTTGATTCCTTGATTTACCATATTTGAGACTAATTAAATCCCTATTTTGAGCCAGGCTTTCCAGGATGATACTGCCTGCATTTCTGCACATGCATTTCTGCTGTTGCCTCAGTGGGAAAATTGTACTTAACTTGACGTTTTTTTTTTTCTTTTTCCCTAATGTACTCCGACAATGTAGAAGGGCTGGGTTGTGATAGCATGTGCTGAAACTTAAGTATAATTCTAGTTCTGACACAGAATATATCACGTAGGAAAGTCATGAAAAATATATTATTGAAAACCTGAACCAAAACACATTAAATATGGTCATAAAAAAAGATAGTCAATTACGGCTTTGCAAGAGCCATTGTAAAGCTGAAAAGACTGTTGGTATAAAAAGCTAATCTGTGTCTATTACTGACTAAGGTGTATGATAATTATATTTATGTTATCAAGGGTGAGCAGGCTATGGATGTAAAAGAGATAAGAACAGATGAACCAATCTCAGTGTTATCTAATATATATCTGCCTTCCACAGAAAGGCATTAAGAGAAAGAGCAATGTTGTTATTCTACTGTGAAAAGGAAATTATGAAATTTTAAAGTTGTGCCAATAGAAGCAAAGAGAAGTGGAGAGATGGGTGAAATTGATCACTCTAAGCAGCTGGTTTCAGTAATTCAGTCTGCTCAAAATAAATGTTTATGATAGGAAATCAGTAGCACATCCAAGGTGCTAATTTATGAATGTGGGAACAAACTCCCTTCCAAAATTCTTCATCAGAATATGTTTTTCTGAGCTGGTAGATTATGGAAAATACGCCTTCATTTTCTAGATGAATGATTACTAACACCAGGGTGGATGTAGTTAATTCTGCTTTTCTAACATTGATATTCTCATTAGGCTTGTATAAGCATAAAATATAGAGAGAATAAAATAGTTAATATAAAGCCATGCAGTATGAGGAAACACAATTTAAGAATAATAAATAATTATATTTAGAGGTTAGAAATGCAAAAAACTAATTTGTTACATTTTACATTTACATTTATAAAAGGTTGAAGACTTTGTTTTTGATAACTACTGGTTTATTTTTGAAATGGTCACATAAAAGCATATTTGAATTCCCAAGTGTTTTCACTCCTGGACATAAAGCATCATAACTGACTATAACCATAAGAATGATGGAGAAATCAATACCTCTTCCTACAAATGCAATAGAATGCAGTTTTATAGTTTAAAAATACGAATTTAGTATTTCAAAACATTTTAAATGGTAACAGCATGATGTGTTGTAAAAATATAATATCACAGTATCAAATATGTTAAAATCTTGGACATCAGCACCTTCTAAAACATTTCTTTAAAAAATTTAACTAACATGGTGTGCTATTGAAATTCAGTTCTAGAACTGTCTGATATGGTAGCTAGGAGTAGTAGTCTGAGGTAGTATTTGCTATCAGACAGCAGAGGGACCATTTCGTTGTCTCAAAAGTTCTGTAGGACAGTGCTATTTTTTAAAAATTTAAATATACAAAAACAACTTTATAACTTACCCATATTATTTTATTCTGTGTGTTTTTTATTAAACATGTGAGACGCTGTGGAAATTTAAAATTAGATCATAATTTGCTTAAAACAAAATCCATAGCTACTTTGAATGCACAGTCCCATACCAATGACATTTCTTTCCTTTAACTGTTTTTCTAAGTCAATTGAGAAAGAAGGTAAAATTAAATCACTATTGATTAAACATCTCCTAGCAATGAGTCTGTCATTCTGCCTTGTCTCTCAACTACATGAAAACTCAGACCAACTAAATCTTTGTTCAGTGACAATATAATATAAAGGCAATAGAGTGAAGGACTTGAACATTTCAGGATGTTATTTTTATTCATTGATGTAGGAAAGTATATCCCTGTACAAGTTTTGTAGAACTCTGAATAATTGTACAAGGCACTGTCTTCTGAAACAAAAAACTTCCAGAGCTCTATGAATATGTGCACATACTTCATTTTCTAGCTAGTACTTCTGACGTCAAGATGATTTCAATTATATAATATCGAAAATTGTTATAAGATCTAATTATTTAATAATTATATACCATTTCTTAGGTTGTGAAATGTCAATACCTGCATTCATCCACATTTCTTTGACCCTTCATGGCAACCACTGTTTCAAAATAATGGCAGAATATCTGGTCAGTTGATACAGAGTCTGATATTGTATTAATGCCATTTTTTAAATGTAACCTATATATCAGTTTCTCAGTACTATGAAAAGATTATCAGTAGCTTCATAGTCATTTATTTACTAATTTTTTAGATCACTAAAGATTTTTTTGAGGTAAAATTGATACGTAACATTATTTTATTTTGTACATTATGTGTACCACATAACGATTTGATGTATATGTGTACTGCAAAATGATCACCACAATAAGTCTAGTAAATATCCATCACCTTAAATAGTTACAAATTTTTTTTCTTGTGATGAGAGCTTTTAAGATCTACTTTCTTAGCAACTTTCAAATGTACAATGCGGTATTACTAACAATAGTCACCAGTATGTGCATTATATCCCATGACTTACTTATTTTATAATTGGAAATTTGTACATTTTGACCTCTTTAACCCATTTTACCCACCTTCACTCCTCACCTGTAGCAACCACCAATCTGTTCTCTGTATCTATGATCTCCTTTCATCTTATTTTAAATTTTTTAGATTGCACATAGGAGTGAAATCATACAGTGTTTGTCTTCCTCTGACTTATTTCACTTAGCATAATGCCCTCAAGGTCCAAAGATCCATTCGTGTTGTTACAAGTGGGAAGATGTCATTACGTTTTATGGCTGAATAATATTCCCGCACGCGCGCGCGTGTGTGTGTGTTTGTGTGTGTGTGTGTGTACACCACATTTCCTTATTCATTCATCTGTGTGTAGACATTTCGGTTGTTTCCATGTTGGCTATTGTCTGTAATGCTGCAGTGAACATAGGGGTGTAGATATCTCTTGGAGACAGTGATTTCATTTCCTTCAGATATATACCCAGAAGTGGAATTGCTGGATTCTATGGTAGTTCTATTTATAATTTTTTGAGAATCCCCCAGTACTGTTTTCCAAAGTAGTTGCACCAATTTACATTCCTACCAATAGTGCACAAACATTCCTTTCTCCACATCCTTGCCAATACCTGTTATTTCTTGTCTTTTTTGATAATACATAGGACTTTATTGACTTATTGAATGAGGTATTCATCCATAAATATAGGAAACTGGAAAACTTGACTCTAAAATAATGAGTATGTCAGCTTACATCTAAGGCACATATTTTTCTAGTGATAATGATTTTTGAATTAAAACAGAAGTTCAAAAAACATTACGGTCTTTTCAAGTACTACCATCAGTCTTTGGTAGTCTCAGTAAACTGAATAATTCAGCAAAAACTTCCAAACAGTTGCTATTGATCTGAGATAGTTTGTGCAACTTAAGCTTTGACTAAGAATCAGGCCTATCATTTTCATTGTAATATGGATAACACAGAGGTTGCAATTTATGTTATATTTGTAAGTGCTGAATTTATAAGAAGTTTGATTACTTTCCCTGAATTTGATCTTATAGGCAAGAGCCACATTTTGAAATCCATTGCTCTAGTTATATTCAGTCACTAAAGTAGTTTTTTGTCAGTTTCCTCCGGGACACAAATTGATGCTTTTATCCTCTATGAAAGTCAGCATGATCACTCAGCAAGGATTATACCTTATTTTGTATAAATAGACTATGATATTAATATTGGATCTCTTGGAAATTATTTAAAACTTGTCATGTTTTCTGTCCTCATTGAGTGATGATGGATGAGGCAATATTTGCAATGTGTAATAAGTTTTATGAGTGAAAGCTGCTGAATAAATAATAGAGTACAAGCTATTCTTATTAAATAATAATTAATTTTGAGATTTCCCCAATTTTCTCTCCTTCCTAAGAAACTTGGAAAGTCAAGTAATAAAATGTTTGTGACATATAAAAAGCCAAATTTAAACATTTTTCTTTGTTTCATGAGAGCACATTTGAGAGCTCTTAGTTTCTGGGTTGGGATATTTCTCCCCAGGTACAACAGTAAAGGCAGGAACAGTAGTAACAAAACGATAAAAGCCAAATTGTTTTAAATGGTGAATATAGTTTTAATTTCTTTTTACTGCCACTTCCTTAAAAATAGTAATTATTAGTTACATTATTTTTTTATATACCCTTACCATGTAGGTCCCATTTTCTATTGTTCTGTGCAATATCTTTTGTAGTGGAATGTACAAAATGAAAAGATGATTTCTATTTAATATTAACTATACTTTAGCTGCATTAAGTACTCTAATTAAATAAGCATGGGTTATTATAATAAGCAACCCAGATTGCATGGGTTCAGCAAAACAATTTTTGTACAAAGAAAATTAAAGATAAATGTTAGAGTTTAAAGATGAAAGCTAAAATTTTTGACCAAGATCATCAAACTGTATTAACTCATTCACAAAGAAGATTTTAAAGCTGGATTTCTCAAGTTGTATTTTAAAAAATAATTAAACTGAAATATCAGGCCAAGATTAATTAAAACAAGTACTATATAGTAGCATAAAATATACTTTTATTTATTTTCGTAACTATCAGATTATATTCAGTGTTCCTGTAATTACCATATTTACTATAGAGTAGAACTGTCTCTTCAAAGTAGAATTATTAGAAATTTTGACCATACTTTAAAAAATTAATTGTCATGATACAAGGTTATCTGATTTCTAGTAAATGCATTTCATTCAATGCATGTGGTTGTCATTTTGAAATCAAACAGCTCTCCAATTAATTTTTGAATATATGTTGAATACTAAAGATCACTACAATTTTGATAATAGTTTGAAGATATTTAGTAATTCAAAATAATTTCAAAATAATTCAAGTAACCCTGATGCACATATTTTACATTTAGTCAGATTTAAAAATTGATCAATGTCAATGTCTGCTTGTCTAATGATTTTTAACTTTGAAAACTACTTGCTTATCTAATTATTGTTAATAAGATGGGGAAGTATTTCTATATTTAAACAAATTTTAAATGCCTCTTTTAGATTAAAATTTACACATAGGTATGTGTTTTCTCTATGAGAGAATTTTTTGTACTCGAAAGATAGATAAACCGGAAGAACTGCTAATATGATTCTAAACCTACAAGTACAGTGAACTTTTTAGAAGCTTAGAAATGGTGCCAGCCACTGTAGCAAAACTGTTCGTTTAAAAATTATTATATAAACTCTATCGAGCTAAGCCTACATCACAGTAATTTTCTATAGTAAGCCTTTTTCATAGAATGTACATACCCCCTGGCAGAATTGGAATACAGTGATGCTCTCTGATACTTAGTATTGGTGGTGGTGGAATTCTTAAAAGCAACCAATTTTAAAATCCCTTCTGAAGTAAATCCTGGTTTTCTCTCTGAAGTCTGTATTTGGGAGCTATTTTCTTCCTATTTTTTTCTCATGTAAGAACATCAAATTAAAACTAACTTATAAAAAGAAGGTATATTGTTTCGCCAAACCCTAATGAAATTGTGGATGTTTAATCTGTTGAAAAACTGAGAAGTATTATGGCTTGTAGGAACACCGGCCCCCTGAGGATCAGCTTCCTCATAAAAAGGAGTGCACTAAGCAAAATTCTAGTCTCTTCTACCATGCTGAATCTGGGAATCATGCTATTGCTACCCAGACTACATCATGAGGCAAAGCTTTAGAAGAGTCTATCCTGGAAAAAATGACTTGCTGGAGAAAAGGGACTAAAAAATACAAATGGCTGTGGCCTATTGTGCACACTTTTTTTATAAGTAAACACTTAGCATTTTTTCTCAGCCTTGGCTCCTTCTATGTATTTGAGCAGGATGCTACTTAACTATAGTTCCAAGCCTCCCTTGTCTTTGGGATTCTAAATCAGATTTATATAGTCAGGATGCATTCACTCAATTTAGGATGTGGAGAGTGAACAGAAGTAATTTTGTTCTTCCTCCAGCAATGTTCTATATGTTTACTGTTATTTGGTGAAATGTTTAGGTATTTGTATCAAAGCAATATTAGCTAAAGTTTCCATCTTTGCTATGCTCTTTACTAGCTTAAATAAAACATTGTTCAGTATGGTAGTCTAGAGACTTTCAGGAGTGCAGCTTGCTCACAATTTTCTATTCTTTCAGTGGTAATTAATTTTGTTGGGTAATTTCTTTTCGAGGTAGTATCTATAATATGATTATGATGGTGATAATACTAATAATGTCTCAAAACTTTTCACTTACTTGATAATTAGGTTTTTTTAACCAGGTTTTTTAAAGGTATCACTCTTTGGATTGTATAAAAATATACTGAATAAAATTAATAAATATTTTAGTGAATTCTTTTTTTTCTGTATAATGTTCTTAATTTCAAATGCCCTCCATTTGAAGCCATTTTATGGTTTCATTATTTTATTTTTGCTCTTTGTTTTGCTTTGTATTTTTTCCCTCTTATTCTGATGTGTGAAAATCAGCCTGCATAGATTTCAATTTCTTTGAATGATTTTAGTTGTAGAGATTTAATTTACAATGATGCTTGCAAAAAAATGTCTAGAACATAATTTTGGCTTATGAGCATTTGGAAGCAATATTGAAATGATTATTTTCAGCAGTTAAGGAAGAGAGAGTTAGATGGCCTTAACACGTCAATGGCCACAGAAATAACATTTAAATGACGGAAAGAAAGAGAGAAGGACTATTCTGGTGTAGCAAAATCTTGATATGACTAGAACTTTTCTCTTCAAAATCCATAAATATTTTTTTTTGTCTTTCAGGAATATAAAGACCATATGTCACCCAACTTATGATTTCCACAAAGCTTTTAAAACATTTAAGTTACTAGAAATTTTATAATTTTCTTAGCCACATAACTTTTTTTTTAATTCAAGTGTAGTTGACATATAGTGTCATATTCTCTTCAGGTGTATATAGTGATTTAACAATTCCGTGTATTAGTGCTCATCATGATAAGTGTACTCTTAATCCACTTCACCTGTTTATCCATCCCCCACCTCTCCTCTTAGTAACCATCAGTTTGTTCTCTGCATCTAAGAGTCTGTTTTTGGTTTGTCTCTTTTTTTCCTTTGTTCGTTCGTTTTGTTTCTTAAATTCCACTTACGAGTAAAATTGTATGGTATTTGTCTTTCTGTGACTAGCTTATTTCACTAGGCATTAAACTCTGTAGATCCATCCAGGTCATTGCAAATGGCAAGAATTCATTCTTTTTTATGGTTAAATAATATTCTATTCCATATATATACCACCTCTTTATTCATTCATCTATGTACGGACACTTAGGTCACTTCCATAATTTGGTTATTATAAATAATGCTGCAATAAACATAGGGTGCATATATCCCATCAAATGAGTGTGTGTATATTCTTTGGGTAAATACCCAGGGATGCTATTCTTTATAGGGTAGTTCTATCTTTAATTTTTTGAGGAACCTTCATACTGTCTTCCACAGTGGCTGCACCAGTTTGCATTCCCACCAACAGTGCATGAGGGTTCCTTTTTCTCCATGCTATTCTTTGTGTTTTTGATTTTAGCCATTTTGACAGATGTGAAGTGATAGCTCCTTGTGGTTTTGATTTGCATTTTTCTGATGATGAGTGACATTGAGCATCCTTTCACGTTTCTTTTGGCTTTGGAGTTCAAGTCTTTCACCTCTTTGGTTAAGTTTATTCCTAGGTATTTTATTATTTTGGGTACAACTGTAAATGGGATTTTCTTAATTTCTTTTTCTATTGCCTTATTGTTAGTGTATATAAATGGGACATATTTCTGTGCATTGATTTTGTATCCTGCAGTGTTGCTGAATCCATTGATCACTTCTTGTAATTTTTTGGTGGAGTCTGTATATAATATCATTTCGTCTGCAAACAGTTAAAGTTTTATTTTTTTTTCTTACCAATTTGGATTCCTTTTATTCCTTTCTCTTTTCTGATTGTGGTGGCTAAGACTTCCAGTAATATTTTGAATAAAAATGGTGAGAGTGGACATCCTTGTCTTTTAATTTATCTTAGAGGTAAAGCTCTCAGTTTTTCCCCATTGAGTGTGATATTAGGTGTGGGTGTTTTTCTATATAAGGCCTTTATTACGTTGAGATATATTCCCTCTAAACCTGTTTTATTGAGGGTTTTTATCATGAATGGATGTTGTACTTAGTCAAATGCTTTTTCTGCATCTATTGAAATGATGATTTTGTTTTTATCCTTTTTCCTATTGATGTGATGTATTGCATTGATTGATTGATTTGCAAATATTGAACCATGCTTACATCTGAGGAATAAATCCCACTTGATCATGGTGAATGATTTTTTTTAATGTGTTGTTAGATTCAGTTTGCGAATGTTTTGTTGAGGATTTTTGCATCTGTGTTCATCAGATATATTGGCCTGTAGTTCTCCTTTTTTGTTGTGTCTTTACCTGGTTTTGGAGTCAGGTTAATACTGGCCTTGTAGAATGAATTTGGAAATTTTCCTTCTACTTCTATTTTTGTGGACATGTTTGAGAAGAACAGGTATTAATTCCTCTTGAGGTATTTTCTAGAATTCACCTGTGAAGCCATCTGGTCCTGGACTTTTGTTCATTGGGAGTTTTTGATTATTGATTCAATTTCATTGCCAATAATCAGTTCAGATTTTCCATTTCTTAATGCTGCAGTTTTGGTAGTTTATATGTTTCTGAGAATGTATCCATTTCTTTTAGATTGTTAAGTTTGTTGGCTTATTTTTCATAATATTCTCTTATAATCCTTTATCTCTCTGCAGTGTTTGTTAGTTGTTATTTCTCCTCTTTCATTTATTTTATTTGAGTTCTCTCTGTGTTTTTTGTTTTGTTTTATTTTGTTTTGTTTTTAGATGAATCTGGCTAGAGGTGTATCAATTTTGTTGATCTTTTCAAAGAACCAGCTCTTGATTTCATTGATCTATTTTATTTTTTTTAAGTTTCTGTATCATTTGTTTCTGCTCTAATCTTTGTTATTTTTTTCCTTCTGCTGGTTTTGGGTTGTGTTGTTCTTCTTTTTCTAACTCCTTTAGGTATAAGCTTATGTTATTTATTTGATATTTTTCTTGCTTCTTGAAGTAAGCCTGTGTTGCTATAAACTTCCCTCTTAGAATAGCTTTGCTGTATCCCAATATTTTAGACTATGTTTTTTAACTTTTTATTTGTATCCATGTATTTTTTAATTTCCTCTTGGATTTCTTTCACCTATTCATTGTTTAGTAGCACGTTATTTAACCTGCATGTATATGTGTTCTTTCCAGATGTTTTCTTGTGATTAATTTCTAGTTTCATAGCATTGTGGTCAGAAAAGATGCATGATATGACTTTGATCTTTTGAAATTGTTGAGACTTGTTTTGTGACCTAATCTGTGATCCATTCTGGAAAATGTTCAATGTGCACTTGAAAAGAATGTGTATTCTGTTGTAGGATGCAGTGTTCTGAATATATCTATTGAATCCCTCTTGCATATAAAGGTACTGTTTCCTTGTTGATTTTATGTTTAGATGATCTGTCCATTGATGTAAGCAGAGTGCTAAATTCCCCTGTTGTTACTGTAGTAATATTAATTAGTTTCTTTAGATTTGTTATTAACTGTTTTATGTATTTGGGTGGTTTCATGTTGGGTACACAAATATTTACAATTGTTATATCTTTATGTTGGATTGTCTTCTTAATGATTATATAGTGCCCTTCTTTGTCTCTTGTTACAGTCTTTGTTTTAAAGTCTATTTTCTGACATAAGTATTGCAACTCTGGCTTTCTTTTGACATCTGTTTGTCGTCTTGATAAATGTTCTCCATCCCCTCACTTTCAATCTGTATCTTTAGGTCTAAGGTAGTTTCTTGGAGACAGCATACAAGTGAGTCTGGGTTATTTTTTAATACATTCTGTCACCCTATGTCTTTTGATTGGAGCATTTACTCCATTTAAATTCAAAGTAATTATTCATCTGTATGTATTTATTGCCATTTTGTTACTTGTTTTGTGTTTGATTTTATGGATATTCTCTGTTACTTTATCTCTTACTCTCTTCTCTCACATAAATTAGCTTTATTTAATGATATGCTTGAATTGTTTTCTCTTTATTCTTTGCATATCTATCACTGCTTCTTGATTTGTGGTTACCATTAGATTTATATAAATCATCTTCTACATATAGCACTCTATATAAAGTTGATGGCCGCTTAAGTTTGAACTCATTATTTGTTCCACTCCTCTGCATGTTTTAGGTATATGATGTCGTACTTTCCATCTTTATTTCATGAATCTCATGGTTGATTTCTATCAATATATTATTTTTACTGATTTCATGCTGCCTACTCTTCTTACTCTTACTTATGGTCTTTCGTTTCCACTCAAAGAATCCTCTTTAACATTTCTTGTAGGTCTGATTTAGTCTCATGAACTCCTTTAACTTTTGTTTGTATGGGAAAGTCTTTATCTCTCCTTCTATTCTGAATGATGGCCTTGGCTGCAGATTTTTTTTTTTTTTTTTCTGTCAGCACTTTGAATACATCATACCACTCCCTTCTGGCCTGTAAAGTTTATTCTGAAAACTCAGCTGATACCATATGGGGTTTCCCTTGTACATAACTGCTTTGTTTTCTCTTGCCACTTTAAAAATTCTCCTTTCATCGCTACTTTTCCCATCTGAATTACTTTTTGTCTTGGTGTGGACTGCCTTGGTTTGATTTTGTAGGGGGAACCTCTCTTTCTTCCTGGATCTGGATTTTTGTTTCTTTCCCCCCATTTGGGACATTTTTAGCTATCATTTATTCAAATAAAGTTTGCATTTATTTCATTCATTCTGAATGAATACAATATCACTGCCTCTGCCTCTCTACCCTCTTTGGTGTGATGTCCTATTTACACTTAGTTGTGGAGTTCTGAAAGTCTTGGGCATTTTTGGCTTTATTTATATACTGATGTGAGTATAATCTAGTTGTATCCAAGGGATGAGGTGATCTTAGGATCCTTCTACTGGGCCATCTTTCCCAGATTCTTGGTCCAATAACATTTTCTATAGGAAATCAAAACTTATCACTTAGCTTTAAAAGAATTCATACAAATTATATTAATTAATCCAGCTCTCTGTATCATATAATATGTGATTTTTCTTGATGCTCAGGATTTTATTTTGGCAGTTTATTTTCATAAATGATGATGATGATAATCTTGATTAATAATCACTGTATTTGAAAATACCAAATATAAGATAAGTTTTATTTCCTCCAAAATTCAGTTCATACTGTGGGAGAGAAGAAAACTAGAAGTAAGTACTTATGTACTTGATATTGATATTGTTATTTTTAAAGTCACTAATCTCCAGCATAGAGGTCAATATATGCATTTAGCTTTGAATAAATTTAAAATTATCTAAGAATACCAGCAGCGTGTGTGTGTGTGTGTGTGTGTGTGTGTGTGTGTGTGTGTGTTTCCTCATACACAACAAAGAAATAACTGGCAGGCTTTGTACCCAGGCATTTGGTGTGAGCTAACTAGATAAGAATATTGTAAATATAAGTGAACAAACATAAAAGGAAAAGCAATGAAAGGGGAGGGATATGTTCAACTTCATTGAAAAGAATGAAAGTAATCAATGTTATTCAAATTCAAAAGAAAGTTGTTGGTAAAGAAGAAGGTTCTTATTACAGACATCAAAGATGACAGTATAAACTAAAATAATTAACAATGAAAATGTAAGTTATCGAGAGCTTGTCATTGTTCCTCACATATACACCCAACTAATAATTTTAGATCAGTGAGGAATTCCCTGGATGTATTTTAATTTTCTTCACACATTTCAGACAAATTACAAATTCAAAATGAGTATAAAAGTTTAAAACCTCCTGAGTAGTCATAAACAATTGAATATAATGTTTTTAATGTTTATTTTTGAGCCAGAGAGAGACAGAGCATGAGTGGGAGAGGGACAGAGAGAGGAGACACAGAATCTGAAGCACACTCCTGGCTCTGAGCTGTCAGCACAGAACCTGATGCGGGGCTCGAACCCCATGAACCACAAGATCATGACCTGAGCCGGAATCGGACACTAAACTGACTGAGCCACCCAGGATTCCTAGCCATTGAATATAATTTTTAAAATAGTATGAAGTGCCAAGTGAGTGCTAAATAAATGAATATCCTACGTCAAAATACCATCAGAATAATGGACCAAAAATAATCAAATTGTGTATAAGCACTTAAAATAATGCACATATCAAATATCTTTAAATATGAATCAGATACTATTACAATGATTTCAAAACTATAAATTCAACAGTTAAATAACTTTTTTTGAGTATAGTTTAAAGCTCATACATCAAATTGAATTATGGTACAGTGATCCCACTATGACACACAAAACTTGTAATAGATAACTTGGAAACTCTTTCTGGTAGTTTATAATCTCACTTTTCAGAAACTTCATGAATAATAGTAAAAGTGATGTCTTGAGTTTGGCACTGGCAAAGAATTAGATTTATGGATTTCAAATACAAATAATAAACTGAATCACTTGGAGCATGGGAAGATTAATAACATAAGAACCCACAGGTTTACATAGAAATCTTTAAATACTGTGGGTTATTACTTGTGCTTATGTTAGAAAAAAATAAAAATGCTTTTAGAGTATTGGAGAATACTCAGAGCTATTATAATAAACTACTCATATGCTAATTATGCAATATTTTTAAAGCAATAGAACATATTTTAATTGGATAGCTACTCAAAATATTTAATTCTGTTTTCTGTGGGTCAACCATAGACTTTCAGGGAAAAGGATACAAAAATGTGTTTAATAATCTACTTTATTTTCTTGATGAGTTGACACCTTTATTAATTAGAAGGTAATTTGGTAATTAGTTATTACATCTGTTTGGAGGACTCTATCTTTAAAGTTACTTTCTGAAATGTGAAGAGAAAACATGTGTTTTATACATGCTCTACAAGGAAATTTCTACTTTGTTAATCTATTTTGTACTTAACAATTTTCATATAGAGGTGCTCGATTTTAAGTCTCTCACTTGATGTTTAATCATCACATTAAGTTTTCCATCCAAGAGACAGTTGAGACACATTTTTTGTGAGAGTTTATTTTATAAAAAGTGATACCTAGATGAATAAAGCAACCCACCACCCTCACAGGGATTGGGAAGACTGACTTAAATTTCAGTTTCAGGACTTTGCAGTGATGGTAGAAGATATGTGTGTGATATGCATGTATTTTAATATTTTAAATGTATAATTGTGTAGGCAGCAGTTATTCAGTAATTACAATAGATTTAAGCCCATGTTAAGCACTTTGAGCCTATTATGCCACATAGTCCTCATAAAACTTGTGTGACATCTTGTTATAACCCCAATTTTGAAGATAAAGAAGCTAAAGTTTAGAAGGTGATGTAATTTGTCCAGGGTCTCACTAGTTTTAAGTTAATAGTCAGAAATTAATCCAAGTAGTCTGACCCCTAACCCTGCAACGTTATATACTGTTATATATTTTGTTTGTCAGGAAGGCTGTATTAAAAAGGCATTTTTCTTATTCTTCTAGTCACCTGCTCTCAGCTGTAGGAATTAGCTGATAATAAATTTTGGAAAGAAGTATTTTAAAAGAGAAGTAAATTTAAGAATAGTATACCATCATTTCCAAAATCATCATTTTACATAAATTCAATCATTCATAATAATCCCCATGATAAAATTTGTAGGCATAGTGTTAATCAAAATTAAACAGAATCCTTGACTTCATAATTTATTGTTTAGAGATATACTATGTCTCTGAAAGTAATAACACAGTATATTTTTAATATCAGGTATTTAATAAAATCTGATGTATATAACTTCAAATGGAAGGATGCTGGCAAAAAGAGACACGTGATGCTAGAAAAAAAGGAAATTGAAGCAAAATTCCAGGAGACAATGTTGCTGAGCTGAAATGGAAAGGATGGCTCAAAAGTATCAAGATAAAAGTGGCAAATAAAAAAAAATTCAGGCGTAAAGATTTCATGAGGGCAAAATGCTTGGCACACAAAAAACCTGATGTTGGCACATATTACAACCTCACATGGTCTTTTCCATGTGTCTGAAGAGGGAGATTAGAAACAGTGTTTAATACTCATGGACCACAGTACCTGGTTACACTGCTTGCTGGAGAGCAGTGAGAATCAAGTATCAAAGAATTTTAATCAAAGCATGGACATGGTGGTGGTTGAAGGACACTTATTTGAATGATGAAATTAAATTTTTAATGCCACTTCAGTATCTTTGAGGCTTATATCACCAAAGATATATTGAATTAGAAGTCATTCTTCTTTGCTATTTATGAAATCCCAGATGGCAGAACTGGCGCTACTGAATGAGAGAAAGTCAGATGGTAAATGTTTCAGATGAAGAAGACATAGATCCTACGTTTAAAATATCCTCAAACAGATATCGGATGAACTGTGTACACTAATGTTTTCAAAAGATGCCTGCATTGGGCCATAGCACATGAAAGAGGTGATGGCATTGAGGTCATTAACCACAGAGCTCTCTTCTAACACTCCAAATTAAAATTTGTATAATCTGTTAGTATGTTATATATGTAAATAATTCAAAATAATTATAAATAATTAGTATAAAATGATAATTACAAAATAATTACACTGTATTGTAATCTCTCTTCTATTAGGATACCAGTTGAGATACTGAGGTGGCTGTTTGCTTTGCTGTTAGACCGGAGACTTTTCTATAAATCAAAAACACTTTGGAGTCAGATAGCCAAGGGTAGGATTTCAACTTTACCAGTTCCCCACTCATTCGCTTTGGGAAGTTTGTTACTTTCTAAATTCTTCATTCTCAAAGTATGGTCCCTGAACTAGCAGCATCGCCATTACCTAGAAATTGTTAGAAAGGTAAACTCTTGGGTCTATAACTTTGGGGTAAAAGCCCAGCACTCTGTTAATAAGTTCCCCTAGTGACTCCAATTCACATTAACAAATGAAAGTCAATGCTCTGAACCTTAGTATCTTCATGTCTAAAGTTGATTTAATAATATTAACTATTTCCTCAGATTGGAATGAGAATTCTATTACATATTCCTGGTAACAGAACAGCACAGCGATTATTATCATTGCTCAGTAAATGTTACCTGTAATTACTATTAATCATACTTTCTTGACCTTCCCTATACAGTCTATACAGTATATCAAACTTAACCTGGAAGGAACAGTTTTGAATTCAGAGAGCAGTTCTGTATCTGTCTGATTTTGATCCTCAGTTCCTCTACTGAGAGTGTAGACTCTTGATATATAACATAAAATGTTCGTTTATATGCCTTCATGAACAGGAGAAATTATCTTGAAATCTATATAGTGTCAAATATCACTTGTCAATTATAGTGCTTATTTTTAAAGAGTATTCTCTTTCATAATATTAGGAAAATGAAGATTATTTTTTACAACATAAATTATTTTATTTCCATGAGTTGTGCAATATTTTACAACATCTTACTATTTACTAAGGACTAAATATTAATAGACTAAGGACTACTTAAAGCAGATATTGACATGTCATATCATGCATGTTTTCTTAGAAGTGAGCTGTTCGTTCCTTTAAATATGTACAAAGATACATGTATGGCCATTGTCTGTTCATGGAATCACAAAATAATTGTTAAACAATTATATTTCTATATTCAAAAGATTAAAACCAACATTTTTTTAACTTTTGTGGTACTACCATTTTTTGGATTGGATTAGCCTCTGTACTTTAAATGTACATACAAGTGTTCCTTTCTTGGCTTTTTACAGTCTTATAGTTAATTAAATTATATTTATGTAAAATTATTTAAAGAAATTTTCAATAATATGAATATTTTAAATATCTAATAAGGCAGTAATTTATAGATCAAATATAAGTTCTATCAAATATAAAAGGATCTTGGGGAAGCGCACATACTGTATGCATTGAGTAGGTTAAAAAAGATTTTGAACAGGGACACCTGGGTGGCTCAGTCAGTTGAACATTTGACTTTGGCTCAGACAGGTCATGATCTCACAGCTCCTGAGTTCTAGCCCCGCGTGGAGCTCACTGCTGTCAGCACAGAGCCTGTTTCAGATCTTCTGTCCCCCTCTCTCTGCCCCTTCCCTACTCGTGCTTTCTCTCTCAAAAATAAAAAATCTTTAAATTTTTTTTTTTAAATTGAAAATTCAATCACATTGAACATTTTATATTCTGTATTATACTGTATAAAATGCAGGTAAAGATGTATTCAGTTTATCCTTTTTATTATTTTTCTTCATAGTAAATTTTTATTTAATTGTGAACAAATCAGTAGTTGATAATAATTTGCTATGAGTTACATGTTTGATTTATTCACTGCATTTAATGATGAAAAACTATTTTCGCACTATCGCATCATCTAAAAAGAGTCTTCAAGAAAAAGCCAGATTTGAAAACTATTATATAATTCTAAAGGTACAGTGCTAAAAGTGCTATTTCTTAATTATATAATGGAGATCAAATGACCTGACTCAAAACTACAAGTGCTTATTTGGCAATCTGTTCACTTGAGCATTGTCAATAAATTTTGTCTGGTTTGCAAGAAGACTGACAGGGGTAGCTTTTTGTCAAAGGGACTGCCAAGATGACCTTTGGGTTTTCTCCTTAATTCTGTAGAAGAAATAAGTAAGATGGACATATTTCGTTAATTCTGATAATCAAGAGTCCATTTGACATTTTCAGTTGAGATAGAATTTCAAATGAGAATATTTGGATAATACCTAATAAAAGTGAACTTGCTATTATGAAAGTTGTCACAACCCCAAATGTTAAGAGCCACAGACATGAGTCACAGTAAACTTAGGAAGAGATAATGAATAGTTATGGAAAAGGTAGTGAATAATAGTAGAACTTGGGAAGTAGAATGGAGAATAAATTCCAAAAGAACTAAATTTTCAAAGTTTGAATTCTTAAACCTGATTTTTATTAAACTGATAATGGTTAACAAGAAAAGGTTTAGCTATATTAGATCAATGTAACACTATTTCAGTAGCAACCAAAATCATAGTTATATAACTGCATCTTCCTAACACAAATTGTTGGATATTCTAGTAAGAATTATTTTAAATACATTTTTTCTTTTATGAAGGAAATTGGAATATCTAAAGCTGACACCAACAATCTACTTACTGGTCAGATGGAATTAACTTCATCACAAGTTGAGAAGAAAGAACCAGAAACCGGTTGGAACCATAATTATTGCTGCTCTATGTATAGGATAACTATACAAAAGGCTAAAAGAAATCCACTTGAAATATTTTTATCACTATCTGAATGAATTGATATACATTAAAAAAATGACTTTTTAAAAAAACTCATTCATGCATTGCCTTGTCATGCACACTTATGCCCTCTTTGGGGCATGTGGGAATCTATTTCAGAGTGAATATTAGTGAGGAAATACCCATAGAAATTTTAGGATATTATGTAGTTCAATTAAGATGCAGTTTCATAAACACATCCAGGTATGTGTATAAGACTGAGTATTCTTATATGCATGGAGAAGAAGCAGTTGTCTCTGATGTCTGATTATCTGTCCCTGAATGATCAAGGTGGAGGTATATTGACCCAGAGTGTAAGAATCCAGTAGGGGAAGTGGCTGGGTATGTGGACTTAATCAGCAGCTCAATAAGCAGAACTAACCAATTTCTAGACTCAAAACTGGATTAAAATAGCACACACACAGACACGCATGCATGCATGCGCGTGCGCGCGCGCGCGCGCACACACACACACACACACACACACACACACACACACACACACCACAAATGCCATATTACAAAGGTAGTGTTGGGTTTTTTTTTCCCCTTCATTCCAGCCATGGCTGGATCAAGTACTTGTATACTAACCAGAGCTTTAATAGGAATTTACTGAATAATAATAATGCTGAGCACCCTCATATGTGTATTGGTCAATTTGGTACATAGTCTTGAAGTGGATTTTAAAACCATTTGTCCGCTTTTAGCTGTTTTTTTTTTTTATGATACCTCCTAAGATAGCACAGAGTAACATAATAGAGGAAGAGATATAGAAAAACTGTTTAAGCCATCTTCACAGAGAAGTACAAGCTATTCTGAGAGTAACTGAACCAAATTACATAAACAAAATACTTGACATTTCTCACCAGATTCATCTACACATTCAATGAAATTCCAGTAGAAATTCCAGCATTTTTAAATTGAATTAACAAACATACTCCAAAACTTATACAGAAATATTCACTGACAATTATAAGGAAAATTATTACTGAAAAAGAAGAACAAAGTTGAAGGATATACATGCCAGATATAAAGATTTGTTGTAAGTTACAGTAAATGTGGTATTGGTACAAGAATAGACAAGTATGAAAACAGAGGAAATGGAGTGTACAAAAATATCTTTACATATTTTACCATGCAATTTACTACAGTTATTACTTTCATAAAATGGGAAAAACGTTTTCAATGAAGTATGCTAGAATAATTGCATATTGAAAAAAAGAAATATTGACTTCTACTTTAAATAATATACGAAAATCAATTCCAGATGTATCATAGTATAATATGAAAGATAAAAACGTGAAGTTCTCAAATAATAAAGAGAATATTTTCACCATCTTAAATTGCACATCTATCCACAAAGTAGTATATATATATATATATATATATATATATATATATATATACATATATATATATACATGTATATATATATATATACATATATATACATATACATATATATACATATACATATACATATATATACACATATACATATATATACATATACATATATATACATATATATACATGTATATATATATACATGTATATATATGTATATATGTAATGTGTGAGTATATATTGCCTGAACAAAGAAACCTGAATGTTTATATGCCTTAATCCAAGGACTTCAACAGGTATAGGTAGTTTGGTCAGCAGGGAAGGGAGTGGATAGAAAGAGACTTCGGATGTATGCAGGTGGTAGATCAAGAGGCTTTCCGTATTTTGACTTGTTGTTTAAGTCAATGAGGAATTTCTGATTTTATGTAGTAGTTTTATATTGTTTAGTTTGAATTTAAGGAAGAAGAACATTGAGAATGGGTTAGAATGGAGTGTAGGGAGAAGGTGGCTTCTTAAATCACCTACTGGTGATTATCACCCACAGGCAGATTATTCTTTGTGGAACTGATTTATCAGGTGAGCCTTTTAAAGAAGGGTTCAGGGCTTCCCTGAGTGAGAGACTCCAAAGAGCAGGGAGAGGATCTTGTTGGGTGTAAGACATAAGCTGCCATGTTGTCAAAGGGCCAGTGCAGAGGCCTTGGAGTAAAGAACTGGGAGCAGCCTGTGAAACTCAGAGGGGCATTGCCTGACAGTCATTTGAAAAATAGGGATCTCGGCCTACAGCCACAGGGAACTGAATTCTGCCAGCAACCATGTGAGTTCAGAAGACAGCTCCAAACTACAGAGAAACTGCAGGATGCCAAAATCTTAACTGCAGCCTTGTGAGGCCCAGGTCAGAGAGCCAAGTTAAGCCATACCTAGACTCCTGACCCAGGCAAGTGTGAGAAAATGAAGGTAGGTTGTTTTAAGTCTCTAAGTTTGTGTTACTTGTAGCAAATGAAAACTAATACAATTTATATATAAATAGAAAAAGCAAGTTAGGAGGAAAGAGATCATTGTGAACTCAAGAAATAGTTTTAGACCAGATACTACTACTCTAGACAGAATTCTAAATCTGTATTAATAAGGTGGATTGATCTTATTCCTTGCCGTCTCTTGGACTTAGTACTTTAGAGCGTTTGTATCACCTGTCCTTTATTATTAAATCTTTAACTTCTTGACTTTGAATTGCTTCACTGGAAATCCACTCAGTGAATTATTCTGACTATAGCTGTAGTGACTATGGTATTTTTATATCTGTGAAAAAAGTAATCAAGTTCAGATATAGAGCGTGAGTATTCCATACACATCTCAAATATAAATGTATTTTGATTTCTATCATGAAAGTAGAATGAATTGCATTCAATGCCTTGTGAGCCTTTGCTATCAGAATAAGAATGATATACTCCCACATTTCTAGAGTTTTGATAATGAGTTAAAGCAATACTCAGTATTAAAGACCAAATAACCACATTTCCTTTCCTCATCCTAGACCATTTACTAGATGATTAAGTTTCCATAAAATTGAAAAATTGTAATTTTTTCCTAAAATGCCTACATGTTTTAGTAGAAATAAGACTGGAATATAGTCAACAGAGTGAACATGTGTCATATATTTGTATTTTAAATAATTGCACACAACATGGCAATTTGCTTATTTCTTGATATTTACCTACCTGATGAAATGATAAAATTATACTACCAGACTCCAAGGTAATTTCCAAACTCACTTTAAAATGAGATTAATGTGGTTTAAGGTCTAGAATATATAATTCTATTAATATTTCATTAACACATACCCCTGTAAAATTGCATCTGAATGTCGTATATTTATGGTGCTCACTTATAAAGAACAATTTTTTCCTTTATGTCATTCAGCTACTCTTGCTTTACATATTTTCCCTGGATTATCTCATTTCCACTGATAAATTACCATAGATGATAGTTGTAAAGGTCATATGCTAAGAGGATCTCAATGAATAAAGAATTTATCTTCTTTTGAGTATAGGCAAAACCTGTGACTTGATTCTAAACAAAAGAATATGACACCGTTGAAGAGATTTTGCAGCTGTAATTAAGGTCCCAAATTGGTTATCTTTGAGTTAATCAAAAGATATATCTTCCAGGGTATCCTGAATTTACCAGGTGAAAAGAGGGCTAGGTTTAAAAGAAGGGCCAGGCTTTTTTCAAGTAGAGCTTCAGAACAGCAGAAACTCTCATTATTGTTGGCTTTGAAGAAGCAAACTTGCGGAAACCTTCAACTGCAAGGAATTAAAATCTGCAAACTTGAGAAAGTTTAGAAATGAGTCTTTCCTTAGTTAAGCCTCTAAGTGAGAATGCAGGTTGGTTGAAACTTGTTTTCATCCTAGTGAGGCCTTGAGCAGAGAACTCAGCCAGATCCTGCCCAGTCCTCTGATCTACAGAGGCTGAGATAATAAATTGGTGTTGCTTTATGTTAAAGAGTTGGTGGTAAACTTGTTATGAAGCAATAAAAACAACCAGTGAATTCACATTTCCAGAGCTAAAGCCCTTGAACTTCTCATAGAGCTTTCCAGATGGTTGTAGACATCTCCAACATGAATCCCACTCCTACACATATATTATTTCTCAAAGTCCATCTTTACCTGTTTTTTTCCTTTGAATGCCATCTGCAGTTAATGATATCAAACAAAGCATTCACCCAACTTAGAAATCCAGAATCAACCATCTGAATAACATACCTGGATTCATCCTTATCCTTTTCCTTTAAGCAACCATGCTCCATTCCCCATCATGGCTTTTGTGAGTACATAACTGGCTCCTACCTTAAACAGCATCTCTTGAATCCCTCCTTGTTATCTTTCTCATCCTGCCTAGAGTTATCCCCTTATTTCTTGCCTGAAAATACTCCTCTGCCAAAGAAAACCCTTTTTTCAGATATTTAAAGCACAAGATCACATACATACTTTTAAAATAATGTGCTTCTAAAATGTCAGACCCTCTTATAATTCCAGGTTGTTATTTCCATGATTCTGTACCTACCAAATCCCCCATTACAAGGTCCAGACAAAAAGACATCACTGTGAGTCTTCCAACAGTGACCTTTGGCAGAACTATTAACTTACCCTGGTTCTGTATTCTTCTGGACTTCTGTTTCTGTGTTTTGTAGTATTTATCACATTTATTGTGAGTAATGTTAATATGCTTCTTTCACTTGCTAGACTATAACTTTCAAGAACAAGGGATATATATTAGTCTCCTTTCTATTTCAACATTTGCTCTGTAGCAAACATATCAAGTACTTCATAAATGTTCATATGGATAAGTAAATACAGGATTACTATTACAATCACAAACTATTTGCAATTGTGCATCATGGGTTTAGGCTGATTTGCAAAAACACAATTTGCTTATTAGCAGCCACATTGCTGAATGGTCCATTCATCAGATTTTCCAATATATGAATCAAAAAGAATGTTCCTTGTATATATTTATAATATATAGAATATTTTCTATGAACTAGGATGAAATACTTTTTAGACCTTTTGAAAATAACCTACAAAGTCTAACTTCATTTTTATCAAAAACTAAGCATCATAACATGTATAGTTTCTTAATATTTAAGAACTTAAATTTAATACATAATTATCAGTTCAGTACTTCATAAGTGAAAATTTCAGTTTATAATTATTTTGAACAACTTTTAGACTTGTTTCTTAAAGAATGTTTTAAACTTAGTATTTGTAGCAAAAGTAACCAATATGAGGTGTAATACTTAATTTTCCCTTCTTAATTTTACCCAACCTTAATATTTTAGGACATTTAATGTATCAAATTATTTCTACAAGATATAAATATGTAGATCAAACATAAGGTACCAATCATAGCAACTATTATAGAAATACATTGCAATTGTCTGAGAAAACAGAACTGTACAGAGATTAGTGTGGATCCTTATAGAATTTTGCCATATCTTAACTATATCAATATCAATATTTTTGTGATATTGTAATATAGTTATAAAACATATCATTTGGGGAAATTGGACAGAGTGCATACCTGGGATCTTTCTGAATTTCATAAAAATGAGTGTGAGTCTACAGTTATCTCAGAGTAAACAAAAGTCTTTGAAAATTATCTCTACTCACCGATAAGCAGTACCTGTACAATCACCCTTTCTTAAACCTACTCCATGTAGGCTTTGTTCCTAAGTATTCACTTACCATTATCTTTTTCAGAGTCAAAAATGACCTTCTCGATTCAAAATTCAGTCCTCGTTTTACTTAACACACATGGATTCTTCCTTCTCTATAGGTTTTCATAAGGCTTGCAGGGAAGCATACTCTTGCCTTTTCTCACACCTAACTAGCTGTTCCTCATCAGGCTCTTTTGTTAATTCTTCCCCTTTCCCCTTAACATTGGAGTTCTCCAGGACTCAGAGTTTTGAAATCTTCTCTATCAAAATAAGAGTTACCACTTTTCCCATTCACACCTTTTAGTATCTATCATATGGAATCTGGTAATCCCCTGTGTAAATCTCCAGTTGAGCTCTCTTACAAACTCTGGATTCCTATATCTGGCTGCCAGTTTATGTCTTATAGACCTCTCCATTTCAGCTTCCAAAACTGAACTCTGCTCTTCTCCAGCAAAACTACTTATTTTATTGATTTAAAAAAAATGTATTGGGGGCGCCTGGGTGGCACAGTCGATTAAGCGTCCAACTTTGGCTTAGGTCATGATCTCAAAGTCGGTGAGTTTGAGCCCCGCATCCAGCTCTGTTCTGACAGCTCAGAGCCTGGAGCCTGGTGCAGAATCTGTCTCTCTCTCCCTGACCTTCCCCTGCTCATGTCCTGTCTCTTTCAAAAGTAAATAAACATTAAAATGTTTTAATTAAAAAAATGTATTATACTTCAATGATAACTCTACTCCTCTTTCTACAAAAAAAAAACTAAGACCCCCTGTACATCTCCCCCACAACACTACCTCCAGTTTATTAGCAAATCTTATTATATATGTATAATCTAGAATCCAAACACTTCTCACCTTCCATGATTGTCTCCCTGATCTGAGTCATAAACATTTCTTACCTACACCATTGTAATATCAGCATCTAGAGTCATCCTGTTGTCAGAGTATTATGTAACTATGATCAAAACTCTAAAGTGGTTTCCAGTTTCTCAAAGAATAAACCTATTATATATAATCTCATTTCTGGCTTCATATTTTATTATTATCCTTTAATTGGTGTTTCTACTCCTCTGGGCTCTTTGTTTTTATCTCAAGCATTCTAACTATATTCCTACCTTACAGCTTTTCCATTGGTTGATTCTTCTGGATTGTCTTTTTTCCAACTAAATCACTGCTCAAGATATTTACTTAATGGCGCCAGATGTAATAATCCTACTTGATACCATAACTGCCAGTTAACTGTCTATTCCTATTATTCCTAACTGCTCTTACCCATTTTTTTATATTCTATTCTATTCTATTCTATTCTATTCTATTCTATTCTATCTATTCTATTCTATCATAATATGTAATTTATAATGTTTATTCTCTATTTTCTGTCTTACACTGCTCTAACCCCCCACTAAAATATAAACTGTATATGATTGAGAACTTTTGTTTCTGATATACTCCCAATTGCCTAGATGAGTGCCTAGAACTTAATATCTTAATAAATACTGTTGAGTAAGTTTATTGAAAAGTACATTGAAAAATTTAAGAAAATACATTTTATTTATTAACCTTCGCTATTTCAGTTAATACATTAAATACGTTTATATCCGACTCTTACCTGCTCCAGCAAAGCTAATGAGAGAGCAGAATTTAAAAGAAGGAATATGGGGGACTTATGGGAAAGATGGCTGAGTAGCAAGATCCTAGGCTCACCTTGACCCATGGATACAAATAGATAATACTCTTGGGGCACCTGGGTGGCTCAGTTGGTTGTGCCTCCGACTTCAGCTCAGGTCATGATCTCATGGTTTACAGGTTCGAGCCCCACATCAGGCTCTGTGCTGACAGTTCAGAGCCTGGAGCCTGCTTCAGATTCTTTGTCTCCCTCTCTCTCTGCCCCTCCTCCCTCATGCTCTGTCTCTCTGTCCTTCAAAAATAAATAACATCAAAAAAATAAATTAAAAAAAAACCCAAATAGATAATAATCTTATCATTGTAAAGTTGTTTGAAATCCCAGAGCAGAAGATATTTTATACAAATGCCCACATACATCGATAGACAAAAGATAATCCAAACACAAAATCAATAAGGAAACAATGACTTTGAATGACATATTCGACCAGATGGATTTAACAGATATACTCAGAATATTTCATCCTAAAATAGAATACACATTGTTTTCAAGTGCACATGGGACAGTCTCCAGAATAGATCACATATTAGGCCACAAAACAAGTTTGTTAACAAATTCAAACAGATGGAAGTCATTCCATGCTTGTTTTCTGACCACAACATTATGAAATAAGAAATCAACCACAGGAAAAAAAAATATGGGAAGAGCACAAATACATGGAGGATAACTGACATGCTACTGAACAATGAATGGGTCAATGAAGATATCAAAGAGGAAATAAAAAAAACAGACAGACAAAATGAAAATACAACAGTCCAACAACAAAAGCTATTCAAAGAGGAAGTTTATAGCAATCCAGGCCTACGTCAAGAAGCAAGAAAAATCTCATAACCCAACCTTGAGCTAGAAAAACAAAAAAGAAAGCCCAAAACCAGGAGAAGGAAAGAAATAATAAAGATTAGAGCATAAATAAATGAAACAGAAACTAAACAACAACAAAAAACCAATAGGATAAATGAATGAAACCAGGAGCTGGTTCTTTGAAAAGATCAACAAAATTGATAAACATCTAACCAGACTCATGAGAAAAATCACAAAGGAAAGAAAGTAAATAACAGATACCACAGAAGAAATTGTAGATGATTATGAAAATTATATGCCAACAAGTTGGAAAACCTAGAAGACATGGATAAATTCCTAGAAACATATAAACAAATCAGGAAGAAATAGAAAATTTGAACTGATTGATTACTAGCAATGAAATTGAATGTGTAATAAAAAAAAAAAGTCCAGAATGAGATGGTTTCACAAGTGAATTCTACAGAATATCTAAAGAAGAGTTAATATCCATTCTTCTCAAACTATTCTGACAAATAGAAGAGGAAAGGAAACTTCCAAATTCATTCTATGAAGCCTGCATTACCCTGATACCAAAACCAGATAAAGACACTACAAAGAAGAAGGAGGAGGAGGAAGAGGAGAACTACAGTCAGTATCTCTGATGAGCATAAATGCAAAAATCCTCAAGAATATATTAGCAAACCTAATCCAAAAATATGTTAAATCATTCATTGTAATCTAGTGGGATTTACTACTGGGATGCAAGGATGGTTTAATATTTGCAAATCAATCAGTGTGATACATCATATCAATAAGAAAAAGGATAAAAACAAAATTATCACTTCAATAGATACAGAAAAAGCATTTGATAAGTACAGTATCCATTCTTGACCCTAAGGTCAAGAAGAGAACAAGGATGTCCACTCTCACCACTTTTATTCAACATATTACTGGAATTATTAGCCACTGTAATCAGACAAGAAAAAGGAATAAAAGGAATCCAAATTGGTAAGGAAAAAAATAAAATTTTCACTATTTGCACATGACATGAAGCTATATATAGAAAACCCTGAATACTCCACTGAAAAACTACTAACACTGATCAAGGGATTCAGTAACATTGCAGGATAAAATCAATGTATAGAAATATGTTCCATTTCTGTACACTAATATGAAGCCATAGATTAATTGAGAAAACAATCCCATTTACAATTTCACCAAATATAATAAAATACCTAAGTATAAACTTAAACAAGGAAGTAAAAGACTTATACTCTGAAAACTATAAAACATTAATGAAAGAAATTGAAGATAATATAAACAAATGGAAATATATTTCTTCTAACATGAGTTGGAAAAACAAATATTGTTAAAATGTCCATATTACCCAAAGCAATCTACAGATTTAATGCAATCCCTATCAAAATACCAACAGCATTTTTCGCAGAACGAAAACAAACTATCTTAAAATTTGTATGGAGGCAAAGAAAGACTTGAATAGCCAGAACAATCTTGAAAAAGAAAAACAAACCTGGAGGTATCATAATTGCAGACTTTAAGTTCTATTACAAAGCTATAGTAATCAAAATGGTATGGTACTGACACAAAAATAGATATATAGATCAATGAAACAGAATAGAAACCCAGAAATCAACCCACAACTATATGGCCAATTAAACAACAAAACAAGAAAGAATATCCAGTGGAAAAAAGACCATATCTTCAACAAATGGTGTTGGGAAAACCAGACAGCCACATGCAGAAGAATGACACTGAACCACTTTCTTTTACCAAACACAAAAATAAATTGAAGATGGATGAAAGACCTAAATGTCAGACAGAAAACCATCAAAATCCTAGAGGACACAGGCAACAACCTCTTTGGCTTTAGCCTTAGCAAGTTTTTACCAGATACATCTCCAGAAGCAAGGAAACAAAAGCAAAAATAAATTATTGGGACTTCATCAAGACAAAAAGCTTCTGCACAGTAAAAGAAGTAACAAAACTAAAAGAACCTACTGAATGGGAGAAGATATTTACAAATGACATATCCAACAAAAGGCTAGTATCTAAAACATATAAGGAACTTAGATAACTCAACACCCAAAAAACAAATAATCCCTTTAAAAAAGTGGGCAGAAGACATGAACAGACATTTCTTCAACAAAGACATCCAGATGGTCACCAGACACATGAAAGGATGTTCAGTATCACCAATCATCAGGGAAATGCAAACCAAAGCAACAATGAGATATCATTTCATACCTGTCAGAGTGGCTAAAATGAAAAACACAAGAAACAACAAGCGTTGATGAGGATGTGGAGAAAAAGGAACCCTCGTGCATGTGTAATGCAAACTGGCACAGCCACTGTGGAAGACAGTAAGGAGGTTCCTCAAAAAATTAAAACTAGAACTACCCTATAATCTAGGAATCACCCAAAGAATATAAAAAACACTAATTTGAAAAGATTGATTTTATTGCAGAATTATTTACAATAGCCAAACTATGTAAACAGACCAAGTGTCCATTGATAACATTAATGGATAAAGATGATATGGTATATATATATATATATATATATATATATATATATATAATGTGTGTGTGTGTATATATATATGTATATATATGTATATATGTGTATATATATGTATATATACACATATATACATATATATACATATATATATACACACACACACACACACAATGGAATATTATTCAGCCATAAATAGATGAAATCTTGCTATTTGCAGCTGAAGAGTATAATGCTAAGTGAAACAAAGCAGTCAGAGGAAGACAATTACCATATGACTTTACTCATGTGTGGAATTTAAGAAACAAAACAAATTAACAAAAAAAGGAGAGAAACCAAAAACAGACTCTTATAGAGAACAAACTGATGGTTACCAGAGGGGAGGTGGGTGGAGGGATGGGTGAAATAGGTAATGGAGATTAAAGAGTATATTTATCATGAAGAGCACTGAGTTGACTCATTGTGTTATTAACCTAAACCTAATATGACACTGTATGTTAACTACACTGGAATTAAAATTAAAAATATAGTGATAATAAAAAAGAATTTGGACCCTCAGGATGGAGAGAAGGCCAAAATAGACATTTGTACCAAGAGTTTAGAGTCTGGGAAACAAGTGTGTGAGTTTTTCCTGAACTCTAGCGACTGGTTAAATTAATGTCTGAACTTTATGCATTCATATTATCTCTGAAGAACCCCAGAAATATTTAGAGATTGACGGTATTTTGAAATGTGTCCATATGAAAGGTAATGAAAACATGATGATATTTTGAAAATATAATTAGACTCTTCTGTCTATGAAATATAACCAAGCACGACCACACAGATTTCTGAAGTTTGCAGAACAGTATATTCTACATTAAGAAATTGAAAGATTTCTCTGGTGAGACCATTCAACTAAAGGGATAAAACTTATATCTACTAATAGTTGTAGTTTCCTATTAAAGGTTGAAAATGCCCAGCCTAAGTGCACCTGGGTGGCTCAGTCAATTGAGCATCTGACTTTGGCTCAAGTAATGATCTCACAGTCTGTGAGTTCAAGCCCCACGTTGGGCTCTGTGCTGACAGCTCAGAACCTGGAGCCTGCTTTGGATTCTGTGTCTTCTTCTCTGTCTGCCCCTTCCCCACTGGTTCTCTGTCTCTGTCTCTCAAAAATAAATAAATGTTAAAAAATTAAAAAAAAAAAAAAGAAAATTCCCAGCCTAATTAACCTCTGCTAAGACTAATTACTTGGTCAATTTCTTGCATGCTCTTGAAGCTTACAAGGTAGTGTTAGCTCATTCAAAAATAAAATTAGTCACTCAGGATTCACTATATATTTGAGGAAAAGCTTGAATTTGAAAGACAGTGAAAAATGGGGGGAAAATGAAGAAATGTAAGAAAAATTAGGGCTATGAAAACTTCAAAGTATTTTCCTTCTAAAGTTTAGGGGAGAATTTCATTCATGGAACAAAGAAAGATAAAAGAAATATTTAGAGCATAAAAAGAATGCATGGAAATTAAAGGACATAATAAGGAATAATTCAGTAGAAGAATTAGAAGATCAAGGAACTCTCTATTAGAGAAATCTTAGATAAAAGATGGAGAATTAGATACACAATATAAAACAACTAAGAATTCAATGATTCAATTCACAAAGTCCAATACCCTAATAATAGTAGTTTAGACCTTAAAGTCCTATGGTGAAAATGACAGCGGAATATTATCAAACAAATAATTCAAGAAAATTTGTCAAAGATAAACCAAGGCATTTCATTGTGAAATTTCAAAACAGTAGTAAAAGGGAGATTATTTTCCTTTATAGAGAGAATACAAGACAGTGGGAGATTACAGGCAAAGGAATTGTAAGTAGAACAGCATCAAGGTTCTCAACAGGGAAACCAAAGTTTCAAGATCATAAAACAATGTGTTTAAAATTCTGAGGAAAATCACTTCCGAAAGGAAGAACAAAAGGAAACTAAACTGACTCATTCTCTGTCATGTGTAAGCAAGAGATCTGTCCATCAGAATCTGGGAATGGATTTGTGAAAACTACATAGAAAACTTAACTGAGGAATTTGTTTACTCCAGGAAAATAATAAATATATGTTTACTCCAGGAAAGAAAGTATAACTGAAAACAAACAAACACTGAGCTTCCTCCTTATAAAAGTGTATTCATAATGATGTAAACCTTGAACATTAACTGCTTTAGCTAAAGCAGTAACAAGAGCCATACTGGAGGATAGATAGAGAAATGCATGTGAAGGTGAGGGTTTGGGGGATGTAAGAAAATATCAGTGTTTATTTTAGGAAGCAGATAATGTGAAATAATGAAAAATTAAGAAGGCAAATTGGAGGGGCGGAAAAGATGGTTGAATTGAATTGAGACTTGAATTGGTTGCTTCCTGGAACTGTGGATAAAGAATTTTCCCACTGCAGTGGCCCAGGGGTTTCTTTTTTTGTTACAAGTCTTTAAGAAGCATTAGATTTTCATTATATAATCCAAAATTTTGATACAAATAGGAGCACGTCTGTAATTGATTTTACTCTTTACCTTTTGTTGAAAAGCAGAACGTGCATTGCCTCTTGTAAGGCTCATCACTTTATAGGATTCTTTCCTGTGTTCTACCTCTAGTGTTCAGTTTCTGCCATTGACTCTTGAGATTTAATGCAGTATTGTTACAGTTTTGTCATTTTCTGAGGGGTGCAATGTTCTAACTTCACAGCTGTGCCAGTTGTAAATGCCTGTGATCTAATCCTTAATTGCCAGGTAAACTAAAAGAGGGAAAGTGTTGGAAGAAAGGTTTGAAACAATAATATTTTAATTATTTCCTTTCTCTGGTGACCAAGGTGCTTGACTAAGTCTTCTAAATTATTCTTAATAACCACATTTATTGTTCCTGTGGTGACTCATTTTGATATTCAGAAACCTAGAGATAAAAGAAAAGGAAATGGACATAGGAAGAAAATCAATTTTATATAGTTTGTGTATACCTGAAGTTTGAGAAGTATTAACAACATTGATAGAAATTTTCTGCTGTTTAAGACATGGGGTGTATTTTGGAGATCTGTAGGCAGGAAGGATGTTCATTTGACTGACAAGAACAAGAGACAATCAAATTGAGACTGGGATCTCTTCTTAACAAACATGATAAGTTTTATTGAATATCCCAGTTCTTCACCCCTCCCCATGCCGTGTACCTTTGCTCTATTTCTTTGTAGTGCCCTTTCTTTCTGACTTTGGGTTTGATCATGCAACTTGCTTGGTCAGTACAACAAGGAAGACATGACAGCATGTCTTTTCTAAATCTAAACCTTAAGAGGCCTCCTTCAGTGCCTATGCTTGCTCTTCAGCTTTTGCGATTGCCGTGAAAATATGACAGAGGTCCATGGTAACCTATTGGAGGATAAGAGATCTGTGGAATGACAAATGAAGCTAGCTGATCCCCAGACATGTCTAGACATTTGAGTGAGCCCAGCCAAAATAGAGATGCCCTATGTGTTTGCATGTGGATTTATTTTTGTAACCTTTCATAATATTCACATAAAGATAATGAAAAGACAGGATTTTTATGAAATGTCATAATAATAAGGCTCTATGGGAATCCTGGTTTCTAGAACATAGAAGAGAACCCAGATGACCCCATATATATGAAAAACATACATGGATTATTGTTTGCTACTAAGATTCTGTGGTTTTGTGTAACTTTATGTGGCAGTGAGTAATTGATACATATACTAAAATGTTTAAATTTATTTTAAAAATATCCTCAGAATAATCCCTTTATGTAGACCCTTGTTTATACAACTAGTAACTCCAATATATTAAAATATAGGAAATCGTTAATTAAATTCGAATCTAATTAATTTAATTGATAATAGTGACAGCATGTTCTAGAATTCAGTGCTTTACTTTTATTTGATTATTTTCTATTTAACTTGTATTCTACAAATACAGATATCTTTAATCAAGATTTTATCAGTTAATTGTCTTTTTTACAATCAGCGTAATTGATACCATAAAATAATATTGCTCTGATACATGAAGAAAATACTCAGGGATATCTGAAAATAAATAAACCCAATATTAAGAGTTGAAATTTTTCTGCTGTAAACAAGTGATTGGTTTCCTAGGACTGCCATAGCAAAGTTCTAGAAATCATGTGGCTAAAGGAATGGAAATGTATTCTCTTACAGTTGTGGAGTCCAGAAGTTTGAAATCAAGGTATTAGCAGAGTTGTTACTTCTAGAGGCCCTGAGCGATCACCTGCTCCTTCGGGTGCTACAGGTGATGCTTGGTATTCCTTGGCTTGTGTCATCTTCATCTCTGCCTCTGTCTTCACACGTTCTCCCCACTGGTGTCATCTAGGTTGAAGGACATGAGCCATCAATCATTTGGGCCCTGCCTAAATCCAGTATGAGCTCTTCTTGATATTCTTGATGACATCTGCAAAGACACTATTTTCCAATAAGATCACATTCACAGGTAATGGAATTAGGACCTGGACTACTTTTGTGTGTGTTCAAACTAAAACCCATCAAAGACTTTGGGTACTACTCTTCTCTACTATTAATTTAACCTTTGGCAAGCCTCATAGTCATTCAAATTTATGTTGAAAGGGGACCTGAGAAAGTATCTACTCATAATTTACTTTTTTTTGGAAGTCGGAAATAATACAGCGTATAGGTGCCTAACTTTTCAGAAAAGGCAGCCAGAAGTCCAGTCTTCTTGCCACACATGACCTGTGTGTCACAGAAGGTGACTATTAAAACTTTTGAATATCAGTTTTATCATCTTAAAATTATGTATCATCATATTTACCTTAAAGAGTTACTAAAATGATTAAATGAAATAAAATACTATAATATTTGGTATATTATAGATTAAGGCACTAATGAGAGTCACAAATAGAAAATGACAGAGCTTCTTGATGCTTAATCCTTGGTCCCATTAGTCCTTTTACATTAAATGATTGAGCCCTGGGGTTCTCCTCTACGTTCTAGAAACCAGTATTCCCATAGAGCCTTATTATTGTGGCATTTCATAAAAATCCTGTCTCTTCATTATCTTGATGTGAATATTATGAAAGGTTACAAAAATAAATCCACAGGCAAACACATAGGGAAAAGATGAAAAGATCTAGTTAGAATATATTTCTACCTAACAGAAATATGACAGAAAACATTACCAACTTCTCTGAAAGAAATAAACAATATTGCTTTGGTTATTTATATATAATATCCATTCATTGATTATTTTCAACAAATATGTAATAGGATTCTTATTTGTGCCTGGAATCATGCTTGATGAAAAAAATAGTCATAGTTTTCTTTTTCCTTAACATTTATGAAGTTTGAAGTCTATTGGAGAAGACATTGTTGGTAAGCAGCCAGTCAGCTGGTCTCCCTGGGAGAAGAATTCTCCCTTGGTAAATTAATTCATCCTTTGAGTACTATAATAATATGCTTATAAACACCACTAAGAATATTATAGTTAAATGACAAATATAAGACTTAAAGATACATATAGAGAAGAAGTTCGTATGCCATGGTTATTTAAACAGAGAAAATAACATATGTCAGATTTTCCAATTGAACTTTTTAAGTTGGCTCTGATTTATCAAACATGCAGATGTTACAGATAGTTCAAAGAACTTTCATATACACTCTACCCAGATTTAGCAGTTGTTTGCATTGCACCCCATTTTAGTTATATTCTCTCTCTTCCTTCCTACTCTCTCCACCCCCTCCTTCTTCTGTATCATCAGTCATCCTATCACCAATACCATTTAAGGGTAAATGATTTCATTTCTTGTGATTGCCATAGCAAGTTGCCATTTAGTGATTTAAAACCCAAGTTGATGGTTTGAAATTGCAGAAATTTATTATTTCACACTTCTGGCATTTACAAGTCTAAAATCAAGACTTCAGCAGTAGTGGGGTGCCTGGGTGGCTCAGTTGGTTAGGTGTCTGACTTTGGCTCAGGCCATGATCTCGTGGTTTGTGAGTTTGAGCCCCACATCGGGCTCTGTACTAACACCTTGGAGCCCGGAGCCTGCTTCGGATTCTGTGTCTCCCTCTCTGTTTCTCCCCCACTCGCTCTCTGTCTCTCTCTCAAAAATAAATAAATATTTAAAAAAATAAAAAAAAAGATTTCAGCAGTGTTGTGTTACCTCTAGAGACTCTAGAGGACAATCCATTCCTTGTCTTTTCTAGCTTCTGGTAGTTGTCTGCATTCTTTGGCTTGTGGCCATATCCCTTCAGTCTTGCTTTCTTACACTGCGGCTGCTTCCATCCCAAAACTCCATCTGGATCCCTTTCCTGTAAAGAGAGATATGATTGCATTTAGGGCCTATTCTGTTAATACAGGGTATCTTCTTCCTTCCTAGATCCATAACTTAATCACATGTTTTACAATATAAAGTAATATTCACATGCTCTGGGGACTAGGAATTTAATATATCTTTGGGGGCCATTTTTTATTCTCTGCAGTAAGAGATAGCCTGACCCTTTATCCCTATTTTCTTCATTATATATTTCCTAGGAAGTATATTCTCTTCAATAAACTTAGAACGGTTGACGAAATTAGATAATTTAATGTTGATACAACCAATGTTTACCAAGTCATACTGGAGCCTAAGGCAAAAAGGAAAAATCATAAATATCTTATACTTATTTAAAATGGATACTTTGTTCATCATAGATTTTCCCATTAAGCTTTTTAAAATATACATTCAAATATTGTTTTGATTGCTTGAGGGTTTTTTGCCAATATAAATTTTGTCCCCAAGAAAAATGGTTCCATTATTTCATAGTATTCCAATTTTAACCCATAGCCCGTAATGGAATCTTACCAGTTCTCCCAATATTATCCTTAGTAGCTATCTTCTCCCATCCAGAATCTCATAGGATCATCATGTGACTCACTTATGTATGTCTCTTTATTCCAGAGTTGTTTCTCAACCTTTTTTTTTGTGTCTTAACCTCGATATTTTGAACAGAAATTAGTTATTTTGTAAAATATCTATCAGTTTGTGTTTGCCTGCTCTTTCCTTGTAGTTGACGTGTGTGTGTGTGTGTGTGTGTGTGTGTGTGTGTGTGTGTGAGTGATAGCAGGAATACCACGAAGTAATGTATCTTTTTTCAGGGTACTGTATAGGAAATATGATTTTGCTTTGTTCCTCTTAGTGGAATTAGTTAGGTCCAGATTGGTGACCAGATTAAGGTGGTATCTGCCATGTTCTCCACCGTAAAGTTACTATTTTTCTCTCTATAATTATTAAATAATGTTTGAATATCTTTAGCAACTATGCAGATGTCTTGTTCATTGTCAAAGTATCACTCAACTGTTTTGGTAACCATTGATTTCTAATTTATTTGTTACTGAAATTACAACTATTTTTATACTCTATTTGTAAATATAGTTTAGTTGAAATTCTGTAAGGAAGAGATTTTCATTCTATATATGTATATGTGTGTGTATATATATTTATATCAACTCATACATTTGCATTCTATTCAGTGGGACATTAAACTGTCCTTAATATGGTTAGTAGGAGCTCTTCTAGCTCACTTTTGGATCCTTCTGAGAATTCCCCTAGTTTCTTCCTTGAACTTTTTTCATGTTCCTGACCCAAACAAGATGTAATAATATCATCTAGTATTTTATATGTGGCAGTCCTGGCATCAGCCATTTGTCCAAAAGCTTTGGTAGCTTTGAATGGAGAATGGCCTCTATTGCTTCTGATGATGTTAGCTGTCATTTATATCCTTATACCCCCTTATATAATGTGACAGTTTCCTGTGGCTTCTTTAAAGATTTTCTCTTTATTTTTAGATATTGTCATTTCAACTCTGATATGCTTTGCTATGATTGTATTTTCCCAGTTTGTAGTGCACTATTTTTTAATCCATATGTTTAGACTTTTCATCAGATTTGAAAAACATTTAGCCGTTATTTTTTTCAAAGTTACTTTTCTATATCCTCTCTTTTTTCTTTTGGGAGTATAAATACACCTATCTTAGAACACTTGACTATTGAATTTTTCTTCATATTCATTTTCTTCCTCTTCTACATATAATAATATAATTCTATTGATTTTTTTAATTGCCTTACAGATCATTGAGTTTTTGTTAATGTAATATATTTATTTTCTATTTTTTTATATTGTAGGAGTTCTGTTGATCTATCTTTGAGTTCATGGACTTTTTTCCCTGCTGTTTAGCCCCTCAAGGAATTTTTAATTTTATTTATGTTGTTTAATTTAGTTTTTTTTTATAGAGTTTCCTTTGTTTTTTAGCTTTATTGCTCATATTCCCCCAAATATTTATTCATTGTAAGTAAATTTTGTTTTAGGACTTTGAGTATATTTATAATACCTGCTTTAAATCCCTTCTCTGATAATTTTAGCATGTATGTCGTCTTGGGGATCATTTCTGTTGACTTCTTTGTTTTCTGAGTATGAGTCCTATTTTATTGATTCTTCACATGACTACTAATATTTTTTATTGCATGTTGGGCAATGTAAATATGTTATGTGGTTCTGGTTCTATTTACTTATATTCTCTTTGAGTGTACTGATATTTGTTCAAGCAGTGAGTTTAAATTAGTTGGACTCAAACTTCAAGCTCTGTTTCTTTTATGATGGGCAGCAACTGAAACTCTGCATTTTTTCCAGCTTCTCACTGCTTTCTTTATTTCATTAATGCTTAACTAAATCAGTTTTTAATCATGAATTTTGCGTATTTTATATGTAGACTTTGGCACTTATTCCACGTGCAACCGCTTTTTTAAAGGGATTTTATCCCCTTAATTTACCAGCTAATATACCAGTTTCAAAGTCTGTATGCTGACCTCCTACCCCCTGTACCACAGAAATCAGGGAGTGCCCTCCAGCAAAATCCTGAAAATGTGTAAATCCCACATGGTGCATTTCCTGTCTTTTATGGGTCATCCTTCTCAAGATTCTTCCTGTTTTAGATCAATACCTAATTAAAATATTTCTTATTTTATTTGGCGGGGGTGCTAGTAGGGGAGAGGGGCGGGAGAGGAGAGAGAGATTTTTTAAAAAAATTTTGTTATGTTTATTTATTTTTGAGAGCAAGAGAGACAGAGCATGAGAGACAGAGAGAGAGGGAGACACAGAATCCGAAGCAGGCTCCAGGCTCTGAGCTGTCAGCACAGAGCCTGATGCAGGCTTGAACTCACAGACTGCAAGGGGCCTAAGCCAAAATTGGAGGCTTAACCAACTGAGTCACCCAGGCACCCCAAGAGAGAGAGAGAATCTTAAGCTCCATGCCCAGCACAGAGTCCAATGCAGGACTTGATCTCACAACTCTGGGATCATGACCTGAGCTGAAATCAAGAATCAGATGCTCAACCAACTAAGCCACCCACATTCCCCTACAATATTGTTAATAGTCTATATAGCTTTTATAGGTATTATCTATGGGAGAGTTTAACTATACAGGTTTCTGTTTATGACTGAAAGGTAATTTATTTTTAAGTTTGAAGATTTTTTTTAAAGTTAATACTAACACAATCCATAAAAGTGTAACTGCTTTGATTGAATAAAGAAATGGGAACAAAATCTTGCCCTGTCTCAATACAATGAGCACATACAACACAAAATTATTCAGGTAGCACTCCCCCCAAATTCTATATGTCCATAGACTGTTCAAAAATAACAATGCCAAATAATGAATACAGAAGGAAGAAGCCTATACCGTAAAGAATGTGTTCACATATATGGCCAGAACAATTAACTAAGTTTAATCACAATCTTCAGGCAAAACTCCCAAAGAATTCTTTAAAAATGCATAACACCTCATATACATTTAAGAGCATTTTAAATATATAATTTACTATTCACAGTACTCCTATACGTACAGCATATGTAATTATTGTCATTTTAGTACTGCTACTACTTTATAATCCTACAAGACATCATGAAAACATGTAATTTAGTGACTGTATACTATTTTAAAAGTTTTGCAAATATCATCTTACTTCATTTCTGCCAAAAGCTTTTGATGCAGTGTTATTAGTTCATCTACAAAAAGTGGAAAGTGAGCAGTCAAAAGACCTTAAGACTTACTCAAGGAGAAGAAGGTAGTATAAATGTGATTTACAAATCCAATCTTAATCTACATGCCTGTATAAGCACATTTCAAATGTTATATTATTCTGCATTTCCTACAGAAGGTAAATGTCTTTCAAGTGAATTAAATATCTTGACTTTACATATACATTCATTCTATAGAAACTGGATTCAGAATCAGTTCTTGTAGTGGTTGGACTCAGCCATATTTGATTTTATCTTATTGCTTGAAAGAAGGAAGGGACAGACAATATTAAGACATTTAGGACATTGGTGCAACCTGGAAATTTCAATGGCTGAACTGAATAAAGATCTAGTTTTCATTTACATAAAATCTAATGTGAATCAATATCCCTCCTTTATTTTGGGTTATAGTTTGCACATATGGTGTCCATTAAAGGTATCATGTGAGGGTAACATTCAAGCAGAGACTTTAGAGAAATAAGGGTGTGAGCTCGGCATATCATTTGGGAAAGCATTAGTTGGGGGAGGAGAGAGAAAGAAAGTTCAAAGGTCCATATTGAAACTGTTTTTGGAACATGAAGAATGGCAAGGACACAAGAGTTCTTGATACAGAGAGAGGAGACTGTAGAAGGTGAGATTGGGGAGGTAAGCCTGGAGGTCCTTGAAAGCCATTGCCTGTAAATGAGATAGGATTCTTTTTCTTCAGTCCTCTACACCTGACCCTAGTACCTATTACCAAAAATTACATAATGGATCTTGTAATTATATGAAAAATTTTCCTCTCTTTTCTTGAGAGCAGACTCTGAGCATGGTTGTTATCATATGTGCAACAAACTTGTGTCTTTGACACCTAATCTGGAAACATATGTTTTTATTGCATGTTTCTTAATAGGCTTTAGATTTCATATTCCACTTTGCCTCTTTAATTGTATGGGTCCCCCTGTGAGAATTTAGTTCTCTTTACATGCTTAGATCCAAGTCATTGGATTTTCATTATGACATTCTCTTTGACCAAAATCAGTTTGGCCTTCTGTAAGTGAACTCTTCCATAATGTGCATAGATTTGTCTTTTTGCCAAGTTTGGAAATTTGAACACTCTATCCAAGTCAATTGATTTTTCATTTCTCTTGTGATGGTTATGTGCCATAACTCACCATCCTCTGCTGAGTCCTAGAGTCCAGAGTTCTACTCTGTCCCAGTTAACAGAACTGACACCACCCATAATTATTTAGTGGTAACATATGGTGCTGACATCCTGAAGAATGCAAAATGATCTGATATTCCTTTTAACTGCACATTAGTGAGTTGAAGTTGATAGGCTACTACTGTTATATGACATATTACTGTAAAAAGATTCAATATATAATGTGTATAAATTTTCTCCACAGTTGTCATTTTGCCATGACAATGCAAAAATAGAAAACAAAACAAAAAACAACCAATTAATAAGACCTTGAGAGTTAAGATGATCTGCTTCATTCTAGAAATATATATCAACTTGGTAAGGGAAGTCATGATGATGCACACACAGATTCAGTAAATTAAGAAGAAGTAGTCATAGAGAATGATAATAAAACTGAATAACAGATTAATTAGCAGGTTACAACTATAACCCAGGGATTTGATACGGTTTTGAAACACCTTTACAATACTATTGAAAGTAACTATTTTTTTAATTAATGTGACAAAGGAGTCCCTATTTCTGCATTTGTTTTGTTCAATTAAATGTACTTTAGATATCCATTTTAAAAGCAACTTCCATGGATAAACTTTAGTGAAAGAAACAGGTAGCCAATTGCTGCCAAATATATTATAGATGCTATTAACGATGCATTTGATTTCAGTTCACATGGGCTGTTGAACAGATTTCAGATGAAAGCCCACAGAGAAATATATATCAATCAATACAAATAGACTAAAATTTATTTCATTACAGAGAATTGCATATTTTTTTCTAAGTCAGTCTATGAAAAGGTAACACTTAGTTTCAGTGCAAAAAAATATTTTTTCCTACAATTTAATTATATCCAGCAGTACCTGTTTTTTTTCTAAGTCTGTGTCTCATTAAAGGCAGCACTGGGTGAGGGAATGAACAAAGTTTTCCTAAGTTAAATTGTAGAAATATTTTTTTAGCATCATGGTGCTTTCTTCAAGATTTGGCTGTATTTTCCAGATAGACTGGTTCCTGAAATTGATAACTATCAAAGTTTGTGATAGGAGAGCTAGAAATAGGTTTCCCACTCCTCAATCTGCTTATCCAGAAATGCATCTAGGTTTTCTTTTGCAGATGAATTTATTATAATCCCCTAACAATTCATTATTTTGAATTGTTAAATATGCTTCTCTCTGCTGCCTCCTTGAGAAAGTACATGTTTTTGAGCGAAAGACTATCTCTCATAATTTCCAGGGCAGCAGCATACAAATATGCAAGTATTGTATTGAGTCTCTAAATATTTTCATAGAGTAGGCAAGGCATGTAGAATATTAGGAGAGGAAAAAAAAAGAACAGCTCCAAGTTTTTAAAGTTCATATTTACTTGTTCTCAAGCTATACCTGAGAATGCACCTGTCTCAAAGCATGATGCCAGTCTTTCTTCTGATCCCTTCCTTCATAACAATCATTCTCCATTCCCAAAAGCTATTCATGCCTATCCTTTACCCATCGTGATACCTCACAGTTACTTCCCTTTGGGATAAAAAGCCTCAAGGATGCCAAGTGCATTAATGCGAGTTCTCCAGAGAAACAGAACCAAAAGAATAAATGAATATATATAGATATGTAGCAGATATATGTATATAACACATATATAACGTGAATATATAAGTAACACAAATATACATACAGTATATATATATATTGGGACATTATGAGGAATTGGCTCATGTGATTATGGAAACTGAAAAGTCCCACAGTCCAGTCTGTCATTTGCAAGCTAGAGATCCATGAAGCCAGAAATGTAGTTCATTCCAAGTCCAAAGACCTGAGAACTGAGTCAGTCAGTGTGTAAATCCCAGTCTTGGGACAGAAGATGTGATGAGATGTCCCAGCTCAAACTGTGATACAGGAAACAAAAGGGGGTGAGTGGATCAATTCCTTCTTCTTTCTGCCTTTAGTGCTCTTCAGGCTCTCAACAGAATGAATGATACCCGCCTACATTAGGGAGGGCCATTTATACTGAGTCCACCAATTCAAATGCTAATCTCTTCCAGAAACACTTTCACAGACACACCCTGAAACAATGTTTATTTGGACACCCAGTGGCAAATAAAGTTAACACATGAAATCAACCATCACATCAAGCAAAGGGGCAATTCAAAATATTAATATTGTGAACACTCTTTTATTCAAGATATCAAAAAACGGTGGTAAGAATTTGTGCATTACACCCCACCACCCCCACATACACATTCCATTAAGGGAGAAAAGTGTCATGTGAAGTGGGATATTCCAACCTATTTCACTATGTCTGAATTAAAATGTATTATGGAATAAATTTATGGAAGTGATCAATTTCTCTTCACAACTTTGCCTCTTCTATCCCTATTATCAATCAGTGCATTCACTGTTACTGAGAAAGAGAATCAAGAGGAAGGAAACCATCAGACCATTATTAATAAGAGATACTGAAGGAGGTGACATTTTATTTCACTCAGTAACATCTGATGGTAAAGTAGTCTTATTTGTCTGAAGAAATCTTAATTGATGCACAACTTGTAAAATGATTCTGGTAAACACAAAGATAATACAAACTTGATAACTCTGACTCAGCATTCTCACCATTAGTGATCACAAGAAGGAGCCTGGTCAGTTTTCTTATTTACTTGTCTCACACATATATAACATTCCATATTTTGCATGATTTTAAGACAGATATAAATTTGTGCTCTTATTTTCTTGGATATTTATTTAGAACCACAAGAGAATCTTCTCTTTTTTCCTGCCCTCACCACTACCATTTGGCCAAGCCACCGTCATCTTGCACATGGATTATTATAGTTGTGTCATAATTGTTTTTCTTCTCCTGAACCCTTCATATTGTCTATTTACAAAATAGAGCCTCCAGAGTGATCCCAATGACACATAAATTTTCTTATGCCACCCCTCTCTTTCTAAAGATCCACAGTAAAACTGAAGTCCTCACCATCACCAAAGTTCTGTTAAAAACTGGCCCCATTACCTCTTTGACAGGTGCTCTTACTACTCCCCTCACATGTCTGCTCACATTTCTCAAGCCATACCCACTTCCTTATTCTCATCCAGTATCCCAGAATATGTTCACTTCATGATGTTTGCAAGGCTTTATTTCAACCCTTCTCTAATGGGCAGTGGGGGAAGGAAGTTTAGTCAAGTATTCCAAGTATTTGTGGTTGTTTTTTTTTTCTTTTGTCCTTAGAAATGTAATATTGGTAGTGGTTTAAAAACAGCTGTGAACAAAAAAGTGTAATGGGATGGAAAAATCACATCAAGGATTACTGCAGTTATTAGAAGAAAGTCATAAGAATGTGAACTAAGGTGAGATAATAGTAAACGAGAAGAATAGACTTTGACATATTTAGAAAACAGCCATTCTATAAGGGAAATAAAAATATTGAAATGATTCAGAGCTGTGTTTGGGCAACTGAGGAAATAATCATGGCATCAAATGCAATTAAGGTTAAGAAAAAGCTTAGAAAGAAAGAACTGACCTTTATATACATATCTGTTCTTCCCTAGACTGTCTGGCTTGAGAAAGTGCAGGTAGCTCATGGAGCTGAGAGGAGACCATTCTGACCTACCTGGATGCTCATTTCCTCAATCTTTATATTATTAGCTTAGCAGCAGACTTAGAAGGTCCAAAGTAGCTCAGTTAAAAAACAAACAAAAACTGAAGTCTGCATAAATGAAGCTACAACGATATTTGCAATACTCCTAACTCTAAAAACACTTTGAGCATTATAGAGATGGAGCCTTGTTCTAATAAAATATTGGCCATGGTAAAGTCAGACCAACCATGCCTAATCCAAACTGTATGATAATGTGGTTGTGTTCACTCTACTAATTCCTTTATTTTAAGGCTCTTCCCAGTAAGCCATCTTTCGTGTATCTCTTACGCTTTTTTGCACATGTTTTTAACTTTCCTGTGTATATGCTAATTTTAATCTCTTTTCTTGCCCCCAAGATTTCTAGTTTGCATTTAGTATTTCGACTCTCTAAATTTGATTGCAGTCATTAAATAGGAATCTTGAGATTTGAACAACCTGACTCCACATTTTCAAATAGGGAAACAGCAGTCACTGAGATTTATTAAAGGAGAAATGTAAGTAAGAATGTACACAAAAATCCATGAGCACTGGTTGTTGTACGTAAGTGCTGAATCACTAAAGTCTATACCTGAAATTAATATTACACAGTGTGTTAACTAACTGGAATTTAAATAAAAATTTGAAGAAAAGCAGAATATACACAAAAATCCTAGCTCAGAACATAAGGCTGTTGTGTGAATTATCCTAATTTAGTAGGGAGATATTTTAAAGAGGCTAAGGCCTTCTAGTTATACATTCCAGCTCTGAAAATGTCTAACTTTCAGCAATGAAGCATTCTTGGCTGTAAAGTGGATATATTGGTGATGTCTTCTCACAGGGTTACTTTGAGAGTTCACTATTATAATTTATGTAAGATACCTATTATTTAAAAATATTAGCTAGTATTGTAAAATACTAGCTTATATTGTTGGTGTCATTATTATAGTTCTAGACTGTGAACTTTTTCATTTCCTGGACTTCAACCATAGCTACATCTCAAATGCCTACTATAATGTATGGTAAAGACTGAGTTTTCAATATATATTTCTCTAAGAATTAACCATTTATGTCACTGTATTTCATTGTTTTTACTTTTCAAAGACTATAGAAAACTGATATTGAGAGAAAAATTTATTTGGTTAAATTTGAACCAGTGCAGTCCCAAATATGCAATAATATTTATGAGTAAAGGAACATGCCATGTTGAAGTACTTCTGCTTTCTTCTCTTATCAAGTATAAGTGAAAAACTAAATGTTTCCCCTCTATTTTGCTCATGTCATCATTTTCTTTCCTTATTTTGTACGCTGTGCTATTCTTTTGTGCATCTGATTTGAAAGGTTTAAAAATTATCTTTTAGAATACAATGAGTGGTTAGAAAGCCTCTTTTTTGTGTGTCATCGCTAAATATCATGAGAGGCCATGATGTATACAATGCTAAATAAAAGTATATAGTTCTAGAAGATAGTTTAACCTTCCTTTAGATCATGATAGCAGTAATTTTAAGATACATATTTGACCTAATATACATTTACTATTAAATAATTCTATTGAAATTCTTCAATAAGAATTATATTCTAGTATATAACATTCATGTCAGAAATATTGATTTGTATTATTAGCCATAAGTCAAGATTCATATTTATCAAGTCTTCTTGAAAAATGTAATATATGTAACCCCACTTTTGGCCCCTCAAAATAATAAAATTAATATTTATAGTAATGCAGAATTGTAAAACTAGAATATTCCATTTTAAAATTTATAAATATTTATAAGCATAATAACCAAAGACTGCTGTATAATTGGGAACAGCATAATACGCTTCTTTTCTCAGGCTAAGTCATTTATTTCATTGTCTTTGTTAGTGCCCATCACCGTGAAAGTTACTGTAGTTGCAGTTGTTATAGTTTGCATCTGCTATATTACTCGAATACAAAAGTGTACTTCTGAATTTTTGTTGCTTTAGATGAAATCTAACGAATAAATAATGGAAAGATAAAGAATTCGAATTCTTACCATCTAATTCTATCCAGGTTACAAAATTAAATACACATATATACAAATAAAATGCACAGAAAATGTAGAGGATTAGAAAATGAAAAAGAAGTTACAATATCCTCCTATTCCAGTCTTCTAAATCTTAGATGCCTAGGTTTCTGCCAAAACTCTGTTGTGTACACCTGTTTTTAAAATTCTAAGGGGCGCCCGTGTGGTGGCTCAGTCAGTTAAGTGTCTGACTTGGTTTGACTCAGGTCATGATTGCAGTTTGTGAGTTCGAGCCCCATGTCGGGCTCTGTGCTAACAGTGCAGAGCCTTCTTGGGCTTCTCTCTCTCTCTCTTTCTCTCTCTCTCTCTCTCTCTCTCCTTCTCTCTCTGTTTCTCTCTTTCTCTCTCTGTGCCCTTCTCTCTCTTTCTCAAAATAACTAAATAAAAACCTTTTTAAAAATTAAAAAAATAAAATTCTAAAACATTTTATTTTATAAATCAGAGCATTTTTAATTATTTTAATTTTCTCATTGCATAATACTATTGATTGAAATTTTAGGGGGAGAAGGGAAATAAATATATGGAACTTAAATACTTCTTTGGTTTCCTGTGAATTCTAGGAGGGATAATGTATAGAACGAGCCCAAATTTTTTGGTAAATTAGAAGCTGTTCAAATTAACCAGTCATTTTCCCCTACCTCCAAAAACAATCAAAGAAGTCCAAATACTGCCATAAACATTGACACAGTGAAACCATCACACATATGGTTTTATCAGAACATATTCTCTTTCCTAAGTGAAAATAAGCTCCTTCTGAGAATAAAAATCTGAACAGAAATCCCATTCTTGATTATCTGCAAAAGCTACAAAAGCACTTATGGGCCTATTCAACCATCAGAGAGGCAGAATTTTAGGGAAGTCCATTCCTGAAATGTATCTTTATTTCCTGATGCGCTTATTGCCAATGTTATTTTGGCTGTTAGAGTATCTTAAAGACATAAAAGCAGTTGGCTAGATGTTCTAAAGATGATGGCAGTAGCCTGCAGCTTACATAAACACTATAGGGTCCATGGACATAGTCGCAATAAAGCAGAACATCGAAAACACAGCTTATATAAAACTTAATACACTCAGCCCGGAAGATACTTTTAAACATTTGCTAAAATTACTTTACAAGCAGGCATGTTCACTATAAAATCATCGTAATGGAGAAATAAAGCAGGGGTACAGAATAAAACGTAAGAAATTCTCTCAAAGAATTCTATTTAAGCATCTAAATAACAACTAGGGTTATCTTGATGCAATTTACCGAGTTCCTTTACAGGAAGATCTCATTTGTAGCTTTCTGCTATAGCTAATTATATTATTAAATTTAAAATTGTTCCCCAAAGCTCTCATGTTTCCGTAATATCTAAATGAGACTCTAACCTATTTGCCTTCCAGATATGTGTGCTTGGGTGCATGTGCTACTATCCTTTAAGTAAGATTCGTTCATGGGCTTCTGCTGCAAACCTGTGTGCATGTTTGGCAGCAGTTAATTTTATGTAGGATACAATGCTTCTTATTGACGGGGCATTATTGGTCAGGGAACACTCAGTAGTACTGGAAGAAGAAGAGTTGTCAAAGTTACTTAGCAGAAATGTGTTTGTGATTAGTAAATTTGGGTAAGATAACCGAACCCAGACTTGCTTTGAACCAAACTGCCTGCGTATTCTTTCATCGAATTGATACTTTCTCATCGTTTCCTGTAAAAGAAGTACAATTGAGGGGGACTTTACTCCCTCATGAACTTGACCCCATATTGCACACACAGTAGAGCTTCTTAGCCACAAGACGTATTTCTGGGGAACAGTGGGATGATCTCTTGCTGACCTTGTTTTTGTGAGCTTTCACTCTCCTCAGTGGAGTCTATTCCCCACTGCACTCAGCATAAAGTTATGGAATTGACACTGAATCTGGTACTTAGCAGGTGGTGACCATGAAGGGGCCTACCTTGTCCAGTAAGCTGAACATATAAAAATGAATATATATATATTCATATACATATGCACATACTTAATTTTTAAAAAGAATGGTTTACTATCCTGTGGAGATGGTTAATCATATTTTCTGTGTAAATACCAGTCATTATGTCTGGAAATGCTTAGAATAAAAATCTAAGCATGCTTGCTTTGCCTGGCCTTCTACTTCCTATTATGTAGAAAATAGGAGAATACCATATCATCTTTAACAAAAACAACAAAAAATTCAGTAGCCTACAAAATCTTTTTTTTTCTTTTTAAGCTCATCAGATGACTAAGGTTGCAAGGCCCCCTGGTGCAATGAAATCCAAAGAATGGGTGAATCCAGTTGAAGCCAATTCAGAGAGGTAGGGTGGGCAGACTAGATAAATGGGGTGGCTTGCTTTAAGCATATCTGAAGGGAGAAGAGGTGCCGCCATAGAAGCAGGAAATCAAGCAACTGAAATTTCAAAGTCTTATAGATGTGGGCTAGCTTGAGGGTTTAGAATCCCAGGAAATTCCCCAAGCAGGGGAAGCCAGCCACCACTCAACAACTCATTTCTATATTCCTCCACCAATGATTCACAAGGAAAGTTAGTGGTTGGGTAAGAGGCTTGAAGGAGAAGTCCCTCCATGATGGAGACAGGCAGGAATTTCCCAGGTAAAAGCAGCAGAACTTAGAGGAAGCTCTCTGCACACTGGAGTCTGTGTTAAGTTTAAGGTAGTGGTTGACTATCACAGAGAGACAAACAGCATGTCTGTGTACCAGACACTGCTCTGATATGAGACAAAAGCCATCTGCTGGAGGAAGACGGACAAGAAACCTGTTCACCCCCATGACTCTGCACTGACTTGAGGCAGAAGCCCTCTGCCTCAGAGAACTCTTGGCCTAGGCTCTGCACTCAGTAGTAGGAAATGTGCTACCAAATTAAGTACAATATGTTACAAATTAAGTACAGCGCTTACTTTTATTTTTTTAAGTTTATTTGTTTTAAGAGAGAGCAAGCACACCAAGCGGGGAAGGGGCCATACATAGAGAAACCCCAAGGCCAAAAAGAGAGGCAAAAACAATTCTAAGGCTTCTGGAAGCCTCTGGCATCTAGAGCTATAGCCAGTTCCCGGCCATAATAACAAATACACTAAAGTCCTATTTACCTCACTTTTTATATATAACAAATTCAGTTTTCAACAAGAGAAATTATGAGGCATGCCAAAAGGCAAGAAAAAGTGTGGTATGAAGAAATAAGCAGCCCCAGAACCAGACTTGGATATGACACAGATGTTGGAATTATTAGAAAGGGAATTTAAAATAACTGGTATCCTCAAGGTCATCATACAAAAAGTGGACCACATGCAAGAACAGATGAGTAATGCAAGCAGATAACAGGCAAACTCTGAAAAGCATGAAAAGCAAAGACTAGAATTATAAACAAATAAAAACTTGTGACAAACCACAGATTCCTTCAACAGGTTCATCAGTATACCTAACAAAACTAAGGAAAGAATCAGTGAGCTTTGAGTAGAGGTCAATAGAAACTTTCCAATCTGGAATGCAAAGAGAAAAAAAAAAAGAGAGAGAATTGATCAGAGTGTTCACATTAGTGGACCACTAGCAAAAGATGTAATAGATGTATAACTTAAATACCAGAAAAAAGAATGGAACAGAAGAAATATTTAAAATAATAATGGCCAAGGACGTTGTAAAGTTAAGGGCAGACACCAAACCACACATCCAGGAATCTCAGAGAATAATACCGCAAGCTTGACCACTGAAATGGATAGAAATCCCCACCTCAGTGTTCCTGTAACCTTCATGGTAGTGACTGCTCCTGCATCTGTAGGAAACATCCCATTTCCCAACGATGTAGTTGGGATAGCGAGTGCTATGCCGAACTGGCCAAGGTTACGAAGTTCGTAATTTTTTGATTCACTGACATATCCCCTTTCTCTTGGCACAAATTTGTTCCCAGAAAAACTGGTTCAGGTCACTAATTGGTTAGGATCTCTGCCTCACAAACCTCACAAAATCTATTCTTCCCACTCATCCCACTTATGTTTCCCTGAATTTTATTCCAGGAGCTCTTTTTTTCCTTCAGGGTCTTCATCCGGTTTCACGCAGTTCCATCTTAGCCAGGTCCTTAAATTTGACACTCAGTGGACAGGAGTTTATGTCCGTTCCCTCACAGAAGGCTACTGGTTTCTACTTAACAAAGCAGAAGCTTTATCTCCTCCCTCACCATCACCTATACGCACAACAGACACTTGCCAAAGTGCCTGTTCTTTTTTAAGGCTGGGTAACATGACCGTTTTATGTGACCTTTACTGGACAAAGGTGGTCCTCCAACTAAATGCTATGTAAATTTTAAAGATAAGCAACTAGGAACTGATTTTGCATTTATGCAGGGAAAAGATCTGCCTCATCAGGCCACCCATGAAAAGTACCTGACTATTTAGGCTTAATGATTGGTGCTAAATTTGCTTTTTAACAACTCCACATTTATGAACAAGTGGTTTAGCTACATATTTTGCAGAATACAAGACAAAAAATTCTTATGTTTTTCAAAACTCACTTATGTGTGGAACAGGGCAGTTAAATAAATTTGCAGATTTGGGGGAGTCGATGTCATACAGATCATGGAAATAATGACAGTACCCAACAGAGCTATGTTTAAAAAATCAGTGGTTCAGTGTGAAAATGGAGAACACTATTGCTTAAAGGATTCACAAAAGAAAAAGAATCAATAATGGAGACAAACAGTGACCTACAGAGAAATAGGAGACTAATGACATCTGAGGGATAAGGAGGTTTTTAATAAATTTATTGAAAGAGGAATCATTGGAGTTATAGAGATAGAATCTTGTGATGGATTGCTGAGGAAATAGATCATGAAAAGTTTCAAAAAATTTTGTAGATTGTGATTTTGAGAATATTGAATTTATAGCAGAAAAAAAGGTAAATTGAAAAATGTCGAAACAACATGGTATGAGAAGACAATGCTAGGTTTGATACAGGTTTAAGGATTTATAGGATAGTTGCATTTGAAGGGCAAAGTTACAGAGGGTAAAACACAAACGTAGTCATAAGAGTTAAATAGTTCTTATTTTTTCAGTGATGCTTTAGAATCTGTTCCTGAGACACATAAAGGGAGGATATGGAAAAAAGTTAATGAATTTTGACTTAACAATTTGGAAACAATTCTTTGGCTGCGGCTGTTGATTATCCGTAAATACTCCTTTCTCTCTGTCTCGGGCACATGACTTTTAGCCTGACATTGCATTCTCATATCACCCTTGTTACTTGTGGCCATGTAACTCAGTGCTGGCCAAAGGTCCTTGGAAAGTACTGATATATGCCATTTGGTTCATGCTCTTAAAAGTAACACATATACTCTCTTAGCTTTTTGTCCCTTTCTGTCTGAGAGATATTGGAAACTGTTATGACTTCTTTGGACCTTGAGCTGGAAGCAGTTCTCTCAGCTCTGAGTCATATACCACAGAACGAACACCCAAAACAACAGTGAAGGTATCTTTTGTTTAAGCCACTGTAACAGTGAGCTAATTTGTTAGTGTCACAAGGCTTCTGATAAAGCTCTCATAAGGGACGGTCCATTTTCTTAATTCCATTAATGTATTTCTTACTGAAATGCACAGACATCTAATATCTAAATTACATTCACATGATCAAATGTACAGTTACAGAATTAACACTATGTTAACAATTCAACACTGTTCTCCAGCATACATCAAAACACCCATAACTAAACTTGTGTTGCAAAACTGCACAAAAGGTTTTCTTTTTTTAAAACTGACAATCAGCTCTCAGTCAGTATTCCATGCAGTGCTAGAATAAAATTGTCGTTTTAACTGCATACTTTGGCTGAGTATGAGGGAAGAACTTCAGTGACCACCTGAAACAAAGAAATTTAAATAATCCCCAATTCCTTTTGGTTTACATATATTCCCAGTTATGCAAGGGAGTTACTAATCTTGAGTAGGTTCCTCTCAGCTGATTTCCCCCTCCCATCAAAACCAAAACAAAACAAAAATGCTATCACTCAATTCTTAGTTCTAAATAAAATAATTACATATTTTAAGAATGCAAAGCCTTGGGGCGCCTGGGTGGCGCAGTCGGTTAAGCGTCCGACTTCAGCCAGGTCACGATCTCGCGGTCCGGGAGTTCGAGCCCCGCGTCGGGCTCTGCGCTGATGGCTCAGAGCCTGGAGCCTGTTTCCGATTCTGTGTCTCCCTCTCTCTCTGCCCCTCCCCCGTTCATGCTCTGTCTCTCTCTGTCCCAAAAAAAATAAAAAAAAAAAAAAAAAAACATTGAAGAAAAAAAAAGAATGCAAAGCCTTTATACCATTGATGTTACTTTTTAAATTATATTACAGGATTTATAAAAGCTTTCACTACAAAAATATTTTTCAAGATAGACTTGGGTTCTCTGTGATAGCAGTAATAAGCAGAGGCTTGAGTTTTTAAAGACGTCAATGAACTAACTACATGTACTTGTACAGCCTTTATTTAACACCATTTGTGTGAGTCAGGACGGTGTTAAGCATTTTTCAGTTTATTCTCCAGAGTGTACTGACCAAACTCTAATCTCATGGAAAGGTAAATATAACTGAAGTGTTTGGAGAGGTGATGGGAAATCAGTGCTTGGAAAGAGCACTTAGCTATGTTTTTAACCATAAATGTCAGAGAACAGGGTCCTAAGTGTTTCTTTCTGTTTCTTGAAAGTGTTCTGAATTTGAAACCTTTCTTTTTATATTCTCATGGGCCCTGGAATGAAAAAAGATGGATAGTGAATTGACTTTTCAACATTTATTGTCTTAATGCAGTTCCTTCTTTGAGTAGTAACACCCTTATCTATGGTTTCCTATTACATTTATGTAAAATTACTTTACATTTTTTTAAGTTCTTATATCTTACTAATTAAGGTCATTCCACTTTTCATGTTCAAGTAGTTCCTAACTGCAGTATACTTCCAGGTGTGGGAGTTGTCATGAAGTAGATTCCCCTTGGATTAATTGTGTTCTAGTATTTTCTGTTATGCAGGGCACAGTACCTGGCCTTTCAGATCTTGGACAGAAATGGTAAACTGTGACTTCCAACACCATGCTCTTGAAAATGTTATCTGATACGTGGCTAAAGTATGTCATCGGTAGTTTCCAGTATTTTATTTCTAGATTTATTTGTTAATTCAATAAATCTTTTCTAAGAACTTCTGTTAGCTATGTTACCATTTTAAGTTTCAGAGTTATAAAAATTTTAATGTGACCCCCTGCCCTCGGGAGTTGCAAATACTATGGATTGGGAAGTCAAGTAATTGCTAACTTGATTATCAGGGAGTCAAATAATTGCTACTATATGGAACCAGTACTTGAACTCCATGAGATGTCGGGCACATTACCCAAGTTCCCATGAAGATAAAAGAAGAAAATACTGCGAATAAATAAACAGTCTTCTTACAAAGTGTAAAGTGAATCTTTAATTTGGGAGCTTCTATTCCAGTTACTAATTCCTCATTAAGTAAGTGATGACTGTGTTTAGGTAGCATGGTTAATGGAATAGGTTAATTTCTCCCAAGCACACTAGTCCAGGACTCCTTAAACACACACTCACATGACACACAAACACAACCATACATGTAAAGTTTCTAAAATGACGTGAGAACTAATTCCACTGAGTGCCAGTGCAGACACACAAATATTCCTCAGATGCAGATTTCTATAGATTTCAGGTAATAGTCCTCAACACCCATTACAGAAGGAGATAGTTGGGATTGAGTCTATCAGAATCCCAGTTAACAGATAAACCTGCCATGCTGTGTATGTCTTTTGAACCGGGTCATCACTCAAGAAATAAGTCTGTCCGTTTATTTATTCTCTTCCTATATTCTCATCTTCATGACTGATTACTGCTCTTCCTTCCATAAGCCCATCCTATTTTTAAAAGTCACATTAATATTCTTTAACATTTTTATAAGATTTTATTTAGAGTAGTTTTAGATTTCCTTAATTTTCCTCAAAATTGAGGAAAGTATAGTTTCCTGTCCCAACACATGGATAGCCCTCCCCCTACCCTATTATCAACATCACTCACAAGAATGGTATACTTTTACAATGGATGAACCTACGTTGGCATATCATATCCATCTGAAGTTCGTAGTTACCTTAGGATTTATTCTTGGTGTTGTACATTTTATGAGTTTGGACAAAAGTATAATGACATATATCTATCATTATAATATTACAGAGAGTATTTTCACTGCCCTAAAGATTCTCTGTGCTCTACACATTCATCTCTCCCTCACCCCTGGCAACCACTGAACTTTTTATTCTCTCCATAGTATTGCCTTTCAGTAAATATCATGTAGCTGGAATCATACAGCATGTAGCTTTTCAGATGGGCCTCTGTTACTTAATAATATGCAATTGAAGTTTCCTCCATGTCTTTTCATGGCTTGATAGCTTGATTCTTTTTTAACACTGAATACTATTCCATTGTCTGGATGTACTAGTTTCTTTATCCATTTGCCTACTGAAGGATATCTTGATTGCTCCCAAGTGTTGGCAATTATGAATAAAGCTGCTAAACATCTGTGTTCAGGTTTTTGTGTGAGCATAGTTTTCATCTCCTTTGGGTAAATACCAAGAAGCACAATTGCTTGATCATATACTAAGAGGATATTTAGTTCTGTTAGAAACCACCAAACTGTCTTCCAAAGTGGCCATAACATTTTGCATTTCCTCCCAGCAATGAATGAGAGTTCTTGCTGTTTTACATCTTCACCAGATGTTGTGAGTGGTCCACAATTTGATTATTCTAATAGGGAAATATTTTATCTCATTATTGTTTGAATTTTCATTGCCCTATTATGGAGCATCTTGTAATATGCTTATTTAACACGTTTATATCTTTTTTGGTGAGATGCCTGTTAAGGATTTGGCCAATATTTATTTTGTCTTTAATTTTTAATTTTTTTGTTTCAAAATTTTATTTAAATTCTATTTAGTTAATATACAGTGGAATATTGGTTTCAGGAGTAGAATTCAGTGATTCATCACTTCGCTGCAACACCAAGTGCTGGTCACTAATGAGCCATCCTAATGCCCATCACCCATCTAGCCCTTTGCCCCCCTACCTCCTTCCACCAACCTTGTTTATTCTCTATCTTTAAGAGTTTTTTTATGGTTTGTTTCCTTCTCTTCTTTTCTTTTTTTTCCCACTCTCATATGTTTATTGGTTCTGTTTCTTAAATTCCACCTATGAGTGAATCATATGGTATTTGTCTTTTTCTGATGGACTTATTTCATTTAGCATAATATACTCTACCTCCATCCACGTCTTTGCAAATGGCAAGATTTCATTCTTTTAGATGGCTGAGTAATAATTCCATTATATATATATATATATATATATATATATATATATATATGCATAGCAAAGTCTTGGTTTGCGAGAATTATGTTCTGCAAACACACTTGTAATCCAAAGCACTTGTTTATCAAAGTGAATTTCAAGAACCTTTGGCTCATTTGTGATCATGTGATGTTCAGCATCACATACTACTTGTATTGCAAGACATCATTCATTTATCAAGTGAAAATGTTTTTAGTTACAAATAAAAAATGTTTTTAGTTAGAAATAAAAAAATTTAATAGAAATGTTTGCTCGTCTTGCAGAACACTCATAGAACAAGTTATATGCAATCCAAGGTTTTACAGTGTATACATGTAACACACACACACACACACACGCACACAGTTACACACACACGTACCACACATCTCCTTTATCCATTCATCAGTCAGTGCATATTTGGGTTCTTTCCATAGTTTGTCTATTGCTGATAATACTGCTTTCAACATTGGAGCACATGTACCCCTTCAAATATGTATTTTTGTATCCTTTGGGTAAATCCCTACTAGTGCAATTGCTGGATCATAGGGTAGTTCTATTTTTAAGGAAACTATACTGTTTTCCAGAGTGACTGCACCAGTTTTCATTCCCACCAACAGTGCGTGGACATTCCCTTTTCTCCACATCCTGTCTAACACCTGTTTTTTTATTTTAGCTATTCTGTCAGGTGTGAGGTGGTATCTCATCATGGTTTTGATTTGTATTTCCCTGATGATAAGTGATGTTGAGCATCTTTTCATGTGTCTGTTAGCCATCTGGTGTCTTCTTAGGGCAAGTGTCTATTCATGTCTTCTGCCAATTTCTTAACTGGATTATATGTTTGTTTGGATTTTTTTTATGTTGAGTGTGATAAGTTCTTTATAGATTTTGGAAAGTAACCTTTTATCAGATATGTCATTTGCAAATATCTTCTCCTATTCTGTAGGCTGCCTTTTGGTTTTGTTGATTATTTCCTTTGCTTTGCAGAAGCTTTTTACCTTGATGAGGTCCCAATTGTTCATTTTTGCTTTTGTTTCCCTTGCCTCCAGAGAAGTGTCTGGTAAAAACTTGCTAAGGGTGAGGTCAAAGAGGTTGCTACCTGTGTTCTCCTCTAGGATTTTGATGGTTTTCTGTCTCACATTTAGGTCTTTCATCCATTTTGAATTTATTTTTATGTATGGTGTAAGAAAGTGGTCCATTTTCATTCTTCTGCGTGTGACTGTCCAATTTTTCCAACACCATTTGTTGAATCAAGACTGTCTTTTTTTCCATTGGATATTCTTTCTTATTTTGTCAAAGATTAGGTGACCATATCATTGATAGTTGTAGGTCCATTTCTGGGTTTTCTGTTCTGTTCCATTGATCAGTGTGTTCTGTGCTAGTACCAAACTGTCTTGATGACAACAGCTTTGTAGAACAGTTTGAAATCTGGAATTGCGATGCCTCCAGCTTTGCTTCTCTTTGTCAGGATCGCTTTGGCTATTCAGGGTTCCTTTTTGTTCCATACAGATTTGAGGATTATTTGCTCTAGCTCTGTGAAAAATGCTGGTGGTGTTTTCATTTTAATTTTTTTTAACATTTATTTATTTTTGAGAGACAGAGAGAGACAGAGCATGACCAGGGAAGGGGCATAGAAAGAGGGAGACACAGAATCCGAAGCAGGCTCCAGGCTCTGAGTTGTCAGCACTGAGCTCAACATGGGGCTCGAATCCACGGACCACAAATTCATGACCAGCCAAAGTTGGATGTTTAATTGACTGAGCCACCCAGGCGCCCCAAAAATGCTGGTGGTGTTTTTATAGGGATTGCATTAAATGTGCAGATTGCTTTGGGTAGTAGAGACATTTTAACAATGTTTGTTCTTCCAATCTTTGAGCATGGAATGTCTTTCCATTTCTTTGTGTACTCTTTGATTTCCTTCATAAGTTTTCTATAGTTTTCTGAGTACATATCTTTTACCTCTTTGGTTAGGCTTATCCCTAGGTATTTCATAGGTTTTGGTGCAATTGTAGGTGAGATTGATTCCTTGATATCTTTTACTGCTGCTTCATTATTGGTGTATGGAAACGCAACAAATTTCTGTACATTGATTATATATCCTGATACTTTCATGAATTCATGTGATTAGTTCTAGCTACTTTTTGGTGGAGTCTTTTGGGTTTTCTACACAGAGTATCATCTCCTCAGCAAATAGTGAAAGTTTGACTTCTTCATTTCTGATTTGGATGTCATTTATTTCTTTTTGTTGTTTGATTGCTGAGGCTAAGACTTCCAATACCTTGTTAAATAGTAATGGTGAAGTGTACATCCCTGTCTCTTCCTGATGATGGAGGAAAAGCTCTCAGTTTTTCCCCATTGAGGATGACATTAGCTGTGGTCTCAGTTTTTCCCCATTGAGGATGATATTAGCTATGGGTCTTTCATATATGGCCTTTATGATTTTGAGGTATATTCCTTTTGTCCCTACCTTGTTGAAGTTTTTTATCAAGAAAAGATGTTGTATTCTGCCAAATGCTTTTTCTGCATCTATTAACAGGATCATATGGTTCATATCCTTTCTTTTGTTAATGTGGTGTATCACACTAATTGATTTGTGAATATTGAACCATCTCTGCAGCCCTGTAATGTATCCCACTTGATCATGGTGAATAATTCTTTAAATGTACTGTTGGATTCTATTTGTTAGTATCTTGTTGAGAAGTTTTGCATCCATGTTCATCAGGGATGTTGGCCTGTAATTCTCCTTTTCAGTGATGTCTTTGGTTTTAGAATGAAGGAAATCAGGATTTCCTGATTGTAGGAATTTGGAAGTTTTCCTTACATTTCTATTTTATGGAACAGTTTGAGAAGAATAGGTATTAACATTTCTTTATATGTCTGGGAGAATTCCCCTGGGAAACCATCTGGTCCTGGATTTTTGTTTGTTGGGAGATTTTTAAATTTTGATTCAGTCTTTTTGCTGGTTATGGATCTGGTCAAAATTTCTTATCTTTTTTTTGGTTTGTTTCAGTTTTGATAGTCTGTATATTTTTAGGAATTTGTCAATTTCTTCAGATTGCCCAGTTTGTTGGCATATTTTTTTAATAATATTTTCTTATATTTGTTCATCTGTTGTCTTGGTTGTGATCTCTCCTCTTTCATTCATGATTCTATTTGGGCCCTTTCTCTCTCTCTCTCTCTCTCTCTCTCTCTCTCTCTCTCTCTCTTTTTAATAAGGCCAGCTGGAAGTGTATCCATTTTCTTAATTCTTTCAAAGAATTGATCTGTTTTACTGTTTTTTGTTTTTATTAGTTTGTTTCTATATCATTTATTTCTGTCTAATCTTTATTATTTACCCTCTTCTGCTGGCTTTAAGCTTTACTTGCTGTTCCTTTTCTACCTCCATTAGGGATAAGGTCATATTGTGTATTTGAGACTTTTCTTGTTTCTTGAGGTGGACCTATATTTTAATATAATTCCCCTCTTAGGACTGCTTTTGCTGCATCCCATAGGTTTTGGACTGTCGTGTTTTCACTTATATTTACTTTCACGTACCTGTTAATTTCTTAATATTCTGAGTAACCCATTCATTCTTGAGTAGGATGTTCTTTAACCTCCATGTATGTGTGGTCTTTCCTAGTATTTTCTTGGGGTTTCATACCATTGTGTTCTGAAAATATGCATGGAATGATCTCAATCTTTTTCTACTCATTGAGACCTGATTTGTGACCCACTATGTGATCTATTCTGGAGAACATTCTATGTGCACTCGAAAAGGATGTGTATCCTGCTGCTTTAGGATGAAATGTTCTGAATATATCTATTAAGTCCATCTAATCAAGTGTGTCATTCAAAGCCATTGTTTCCTTGTTGATTTTCTGCTTAAATGACTTATCCATTGCTATACGTGGGATACTAAAGTCCCCTAGTATTATTGTATAATTATCAATGATAATTGTACAGATTGGTACAGTTTATTTCCTAAGTCTTTGGTTAAATTCGCTGGTGAACCCAGCTGGGCCTGGTGCTTTCTTTTTTGGAAAATTATAAGTAATTGATTCAACTTAACAGATATAAACCTATCAGATTGTTGATTTATTCTTGTGTGAGTTTTGGCTAATTGTTTTTCAAGGAATTTATCCATTTCACCCAGGTTATCAAATTTGTGTGCATATGGTTTTTCATAGTATTTTTTTATTTTAATGTCCATAGAATTTTCAGTCATGCCCCCTCTTTCACTTCTGAAATCAGTAATTTGTATCTTCTTTCTTTTATTCCCAGTTGTCCTGAGAGAAGCTTATCAATTTTGCTGATCTTTTTCATGAACCAGCTTTTGGTTTCATTAATTTTTTCTCTATCGATTTCCTGTTTCAAATTCATTGATTTCTGCTTTAATTTTTATTATTTCTTCAGTTCTGCTTACTCTGGATTTAATTTGCTTTCCTTTTTCTACTTTCCTAAGGAGGAAACAAAGATTATTGATTTCTGCTGTTTGCATTCAGTGCCATAAATTTCCCTGTAAGTACTGTCTGTACTATATTTGACAAATTTTCATGTTTTCATTTTCATTTAATTCAAAATGTTTTTAATTTGTCTTGTGATTTCTTCTTTGACTTAAATGTTAGAAGTGTGTTGTCTAACCTGCATTTATTTTGAGATTTTCAGTTTTTCCATTATTGATTTTTAGTTTAATTCCGCTGTGGTCTGAGAGCAGACATTCTATAATTTGTATTCTTTCAAATTTGTTAAGGCAAGTTTTATGGCCCAGAAAGTGGTCTCTCTTGGTGGAATGTTCCTTATGAGCTTGAGAAATATGTGCGATCTGCTGTTGTTGACTGAAGTAGTCTATAGATGTCAGTTATATCCTATTAATCAGTGGTAGTGTTGAGTTTATGTCCTAACTAATTTTCTGCATGCTGGATCTGTTCATTTCTGAGAGAAGGGTGTTGCAGTCTCCAACTATGATAGTGGATGCATCTATTTCTCCTAGGAGTTCTATCTGTTTTTGCTTCATATAGTTTCACTTTCTGTCATTAGGCATATATGCATTAAGAGTTACTCTGTCTTCTTGGAGAACTTGACCCTTTATCATTATGTAATTCCCTTCTTCATCTTTTATAACTTTCTTTACAGTGATATCTACTCTGTCTGAAATTAATATAGCTCCTCTGGCTTTCTTATGATTAGTATTAGTATGGCATATTTTTTCCATTAATTTATTTTAAATCTATATGTGTATTTATGTTTATAGTGGTTTTCTTGTAGACACCTATAGTTGGGTCTTGTGTTTTGATCCATTCTGACAATCTCTGTCTTTTAATTGGTACATTTACACCATAGTCTTCAAAGTGGTTATTGATATAGTGTAAATTAATATCTACCATGCTTTTTGCTGTTTTCTCTTTGCTGTGCTTATTCTTTGCTCCTATTTAGTCTTCTACCTTTTGTGGTTGTAATTGAACATTTTATATGATACCATTCTTAGCATATCATTTATCCTTTTTATCCTTTTTAGTGGTTTCCCTAGACTGTAAAATATGCTTGCAACTAATCCAAATCCCCTTTCAGATAGCACTTTACCACTTAAGATGAATAATGTGAATATCTCACAATAACAGAATAATCCTACTTCCCTAAATATCTTTAAGTCATTGTTGTCATTCATTTAATTTATATATAAGCATACTTACACATATAATATTGTGTATATTTTGTACACATATATTGTGTGTGTGTGTGTGTGTGTGTGTGTGTGTGTGTGTATATATATATATATATATATAGTCAAATACATTGTTGCATTTATTATTTTGAAATTTTACCTATCAGACCAATTAAGGAAAAAGAAAAAAAGCTTTTATTTTTCTTTCATTTATTCCTTCTTTCATGCTCTTTCTTTCTTGATATAGATGCAAGATTCTGACCTCTATGATTTTCCTTCTCTCTAAAGAATTTCTAGCATTTCTTGTGAGGCAGGTTTAC